>NW_016827591.1:6368-20865 GCF_001698545.2 Rhinopithecus bieti
GAAATAAGACAGATACAGAAAGAAAAATACTGCATGATAAAAAAAAAAAAAGATATCATTCACATAACATACTATTATTTTTAATTAAAAAATAAGTTATATGTATTTATGGGTTAAAACATGACATTTTGATAAATATATACAATGTGGAATGATTAAGTCAATCTAATTAATATATCCATCATCTCACTTGTAATTTTTGTGGTAGAACATTAGAAATTTACTCTCTCTGCAATTGTGAACTATATAATATATGATTATCTATATTAACTGATTAACTATAATCACCCTGCTGTGCAATAAATCTTACAAACTTATTCTTCCTGTCTAACTGAAATTTTGGACTCTTGACCAACATCTCCCTATTCCCTCCTCACTTCCCACCCAGCCTATCATAATCACCACTCTACTCTTTGCTCCCATAAGTTGGACGTTTTTAGATTCAACATATAATTGAGATCACACGGTATTTGGATTTGTTTTGCTGTGACACTTTTTTCACTTAGCATGTTGTCCTTCAGGTTTATCTACATTGTTGAAAATGACAGAATTTGCTTCATTTTTAAGGTCGAATAGTATTCCATTGTGTATATATACCACATTTTCTTTATCCATGCATATATTGATGGACACCTATGTTGATTCCATATCTTGGCTATTGTGAACAATACTGCAATTAACATGGGTGTATAAATATCTCTTTGGCATACTGATTTCAGTTCTTTTGAATATATACCAAGAAGTGCAATTACTGGATCGTGTGGTAGTTCTATTTTTAGTTTATTGAGAACCCTTCACACTGTTTTCCATAATGGCTGTATGAATTTACATTTTCTTCAACAGTGTGCAAGTATTCTTTTTTCTCCACATCCTCACCAACTCTTACCTTGCATCTTTTTTTATAATAGCTATTCTAACAGGTATGAATGATATATCATTGTGTTTTTAATTTGCATTTTCCTAATAATTTGTGATGTTGATCATTTTTTAATGAAACTGTTGGCCACTTGTAAGTTTCCTTTTGAGAAATGTCTGTTCAGGTCCTTTGCACATTTTAGATTGGGTTAATTGTTTCATTGCTATTGAGTTGTTTGAGTTCCTTGAATATAATTTGGAGGAGCTGAACATAGTCCAAAAATACATAATCCTGAATGCCATAATCTTTAATGTTGAAGATTCCAAAAGATAAAAACCATGAAAACATAATTCTGGAAAAATTAATTAAGATTACATACTTAAGAGATTATTTTAGTTTAATATTTTTCGACAGGAAATATAAGTTTTGAGAACATATAAAGACATGGGACAGAATAACTTCCATAAGTTATCTTATACATACAGTAGGCACATGAATAACAGATTTTGCAGATACATACTCCCAAGTATTCCTAAAGATAATTACCCATGACTATAATTATTAAGCAGATGACAACAGTTGTGTGTGAAGAAATGAAATGTCAAAAAAGTGAAATCTATAAACCCAGTATTATGATGGGTTAATAATTGTGTGAATCCATCGTTATAACTGCCAGCGTCATGCTTGAAATATCACTGGACAATCGATCTTCTGCACGTATATGTGATAAAAAATCATGATGGATCACCCAACCCACACTAGTCACCCAAAGGGGCCCAATATCTCAAACATTTTATCCTCCTTCATAATTTGTATATACAAAAAGGACATACTTCAAGTGCTTGGAGGAAGTTTCAAAATTTTTTACATACATCGCACAATGTTGTACCAAAACAAGGCCAACATGTGTAATAACGCGCACCGTTCATGGGGAAAAGCGCACGCCCGCGCCGGCACGGGCCTCACATTTTGCAAAAAAAAAAAAAAATATAAAGAGTATCAGAATGAATTCAGAAGTCTCCTAAAAGTCTTCACACAGTTCAATACCTCCAGTATTGTGAGACATGATGTAAACGAAACACATAATGTAGAGAACTGCAAAAATAATGCTGAAATTTAAAGATAGTTTCCCATTTAAAAAAAACTAAAAAGAAAATTTAGGCATACCAAAAAAGTAATCTTATATGGACAGGATTATGGGTAGAGCAATGGAGATGATACCATCAAGAGATGGTCCAATCTGTCACAATTGTTAACGACTTTAACTATATTTGAAGTTTTCCATCTAATAAATAGCATCCTTTTCTTTTTTCTTTAAAACATGGCTCTCCTGGGAGAATTACCATTCACTTTCATTTTCTAAAACTTGGCACAGATCTTTTTTGAAATGTGTATAATTGTAGATATACACCTACATGATATTCCCTATTGAAATTTTTGTCATCCCTCTCTCTCTCTCTGTACAATGTCTTCTCTATGTTGTTTTGGGTATGTGAAATTCATTCCACATGCAGCTTAATATACTATGTCACCGAATCAATAGAGAAGAGAAACATAAACAATCATACTCCACACACACCGCCAACTCTGTTGCATATGCTGTCCACTCTCTCATCTCCATATCACCGCTAATCAATTTTTCTGAGACCAGCAGCCTAACCCTCCTCCGCGGCTGTCTCTCTCCCCAGACAACTATGGCCCTCAATCTCCTTTCAAAGCCCGCTCCACGTCTACCTCTGCGCTGAAGAAATGGCCAACTGCAGAGAACCAAATGATGTATTTTTTAAATGGAAGTTTTTGTCATTGCCAAGTGTATGGTCAATCCACTCATCTGAATTTTACCACCAAATGCATTGGGGCTTAAATGGATAAAACAAACTTTTATTGGTAACACTTAAAATTCCTTTTATAAACCTTGATCACGACTTAATTCAATCTGTCATTATGGTTTGGAGATTCCAACTTGAATCCATTTTCTCCTGCAATAAAAACAATAACAAGGTAATCAGTTCTGCCCGAACATGAGTACTATTCTGTGATTGCTGACTGTCTTTGGAATCCTTTTAGACGCATTTGAAGATTTTACACTAAGGATTTTGATCTTTCAGGATTTTGACATTTGAGATTATGCACATTCAGCACTATGTCTTTTGGAATTATGATCAAACCTATATTGTTGTAAAAAGAAAGATTTGTAACATCCCCCATTGGCAGAGAGACAGAATAAGCCTAATCCAAACCATATTTTAGGATATTAACACCTCGCGTAGCCACCATTTATAATCTCGGTACTTGTACAATACTTTCTGTCCTTCACACTCCTCTCCTCCTAGGTTATCTCTTCACTCAATGTTAAGTCATCACCCTCTCCGCCTGCAGGAGTTGCGTTAGTCTTGATACAATCACATTTGTCTATATTGTGCTTTTATTGCCTATATGTTTTCGGGGTTACATCCAAAAACTCATTTGCCGAGATCAATGTTGCGCAGCTCTAGTTTTTTTCTAGTAGCTTTTTACAAGTTTCAGGGTTTTATGATTTACACCGCATTCGTTACAGACAATACATTTCTTGAGGTTGCTTTTTGTATATAATGTGAGATAACAGTCCAATGTTCCATTCTTCTGCATGTGGATATCCAGCCAGTTGCCAATGCCCGCTTATTGCGAAGAGACCTCGTCCCCTTGCTAAATAATCAGCTCATGTTTTTAAGAGTTCGGATTAGCGCGGCGGCTTATACATCACGGAGGGTTAACAGACAGAAAATTCCTGACGAAGTTAAGAGAACCTTTTAAGTTAAAAAAAAAAAGAAAAAAGAAAAAGAAAAAAGAAACTAGGTGGAAAGTGCTGGTGAGAAATCTTTTCCTGTTTTCTAATTGCTTAGGGCTCTTTTTTGCCACTTAATAGGGTTTTTTATAAATCAGACACGCTTCTTTATTTGGTGCAAACTTTTAGGAAGCTGTATGTTAATTATTTGGAACACTGTTAGAGAAGTTCCTTTGTTCTGTTGTCATCAAATGTAATTTAACGTGTCATCAAGATGTAGCACCGGGTGAGCAGTGAGAAGAGATCGTAGAGTAAGGACTGTAGTGTCGCACAGAGAACTAAATCAATTCTTCCAGGAAATGAGGCTTGATTTCCTTAAGATCTAGTCGTCCAGCCTCCAGGTTCAATGTGTCCTAGAGACGCCAGGTTGGAAAATAGTACTTTAACATAAGACACCAGTAAAGGAAGTGGTGATTTTAATATTTGTTTACATAGTGGGAAGAACAGGCCCCACCTATTTAGAAATAGCGGTAATGCATATATGTAATCAACAATTATATACATTGTTTTTGTTTTACAAGATAAGTAGGTAGGGTTTCCACGCAGAGGATGTCCAGGCTTTAGAGAATGTACTGAAGTAAGTTTAGTGTTTCTGTTTTATAATCTCACAAGGCGCCCATTTAAAAGTTATATTACGGGTAACGTTAACATGCACATGCACAGCATTAATGATTTTAGAGAAGGTATCTATTTTGTTTATCATTTGCTCATTATATCTGTAAACGAAAGGCTTCAAGTTAAAGTTTTACAGCCAGAGTTTATTTCCATTAAGACTTTGAGAAGGGGACTCCAAGGATCAAGAAAGATGCCAAAATTTATTTCACACCTGAGCAAGTACAAGGATGACTGACGTTTTGCTTGAATTAGCATTTCTACACGAAAAAAATCCCCCGCTCTTAACAAGAGGCACAAAATATATTCAAAGGGATGTAACCTAGCTACAATAAAATTATTGAAAAAACATCAAATATATTGGAACATATTTGAGGAATTTTGAGGAGCAAGAGGTCTTTTTCAGTCTTAACATCAGCCAAATAATTCTGCATTTACTTAAGAAAATCTTTAGTTTCAACCATTTTGGACCTGCAGAACTTATCAATTCTATACGGTTCAACATAATGTTTCTACTTGCACAGCATAATTAACTCACCATGAGAAACAATTTTCTCTCAAGTCAATCCTTATAACTAGGAAATGGTGAACATCAACAGGTAGAGGGGTCTCAGTACCTGGATATAGTCATGTGTTTCTGTAAAAGACACTGTTAACTGTGTAGAATATTCCCCATTTACCTATTTAAATTAGCTTTTTATTGCAGTATCACAAACTAATACTAACTTCGTTTACGACAGTACACAGTTATTATCTCTGTTTCTGTGGGTTAGGAGTCCAAGTACAGCTATTGAGTCCTCTGTTTGTGGTCTCAAGAGCTATAATCAAAGTATAGGCCAGACTGTGTTCTTATCTGGAGGCCTAAGAAAGGATCCAATTCCAGGCTCACTTAAGCTTTTGGAAAAACTAATTTACTTGTGGTTGTAGGACTAAAGTGTCCTAGGTTCTGCTGATTGTTGGCTGGAGACCACTTTCAGCTCCTAGAGGCTGTCCTCAACTCCCTGAAGTCACCCACAATTGCTAGAGACCACTTTGTCTCCTTGTTATGTGTGCTTTCCCAATATGGCCATTTATCCATTTATTTCATCAAGTTAGCAAGGAGAATCTCTAAAGTGAGTGTGCCAGAAATATGAAATCTTATATAATGTAATATAATCACAGGTATAGACAAAAATGAATTTCTAAGCACCCCCAATTGACTGAATGGACCCCTCCTCTTAGCCAAGGGCATTCCACAGAAACCGAAAAAACCTAACTCAGGCCATGATGGGAAGAGGAGATTGGACATGCCTCATTATACCCACCTCCCTTTAAAAGTCAGGCATAACTGACCAGTATTAACATTAAAACAGAGATCTTAAGACTGACAAAACAGACCCTTTGTAGCAATAAGATGCCAAATTCCAACCTGACTCTAGTATAGCATCACAAGACAGATAGCAGACACTGAAAGAAATTATTTTACCCCAAAATATATTTAATTGACATATTTTGAAATGACCCTGCAAAACTCTCTCTTGTGGGGGAAATTTACATTCTGTTTCCAGGCATTTTTTTTGATCCTGAAGAGATTAATGGAGAGTCTAGTACCTCTTAAAGGTCTGGAATCAAACATTTGGCATCTGTTGCCTTTAAGGTCAGCTACTTATGAGACTTCATCTACATAATAAGAGCCTTGGTCTCTGCAACCCTTTATTTTAACCTAGACATTCCTCAATTGATTCCAGGTCTTTAGATAATAACTTAATCATTTCGACCAACCGTCAATCAGAAAATCTTTGAATCCACCTATGACCCATAAGCCCACACTTTAAGATGTCCTGCCTTTCTGGGCTGAACAAATGTAAACCTTTCATGTATTGATTTTTGTTTTGGCCTATAACTTCTGTCTCCCTAACATGTATACAACCAAGCCATAACCAACCACCTTGGACACATTATCTCAGAACCTCCTGAGGCTGTGCCACAAATCATGGCCCTACATTGGGCTCAGAATAATGTCTTCAAATATTTTACAGAGTTTGGCGTTTTTCATCAACACAGGAACGACATTGCACCACCTTTGCCATATTCTATTGGTTAGAATCAAGTCACAGGTTCCACCTACACTAAGGGGTGGGGATTACACAAGGGCATAAACACCAGGAGGCAAGGATCATTGGGAAGCCACCTTACAATCTGCTACACTACCCCAACTGCATTTTCCTTGTTTTCAGTCACAGCCCCAATTTTGTCTAGTGTCTCCTTGTATTAGTCATTCATTGCTGAACAACAAAATTGGTGGCTAAAACAACAACAACAACAACAAAAAAAAAAACACATTCATTATCACAGTTCCTGTAGGGCAAATAGGGCAAATATCTGGGCATGACTAAGCTGGGACCTCTAGCCCATGGCTTCTCACAAGTCTGAAAATAAAATGTTTGCAATCATCTCCAGACTTGATTGGAAAGATCCATTTCCAAGCTCACTCATATGATTGTTGACAAAGCTCAATTCCTCATGGGCCACTAGACTGAGAGTCTCAATTTCTCACTGTTTGTTGACTGGAGGCCTCCCTCAATTCCTTGCTCTGTGGGCATACTCACAATATGGCAGCTACATCTATTAGTGTCAGCAAGCAAGAGAGAAACAGAGAGGGGAGCAAGCCAGAAATCAAATACTTTTTGTAATTCAGTATTGGACATAACACCCTATTACTTTTACCATATCTATTTTTTAGAAAGCAGTTGCTAAATCTAGCTGACAGTCAAAGAAGGCAGGAATTACATAAGGGTATGAGTATCAGGAGTTGGAATCATTGGAGCCAATCTTAGAAGCTTCCTACCATATTCCCTTGTGCAAAATGATTCAGGCATAAATCCTGATTAGTCTGAGACCAATCATGATGATTCCTATCCCTTGCCACCAATTGGCTTAGATGTGTACATGTAACTCTAATCTAGTTAATAAAATATAGAGGGAAGCCAGCCTGGAGAACTCTGAAGTATCTTTTTTTCTCTTGGTTTGGTACTATATAGGATATTGGAAGCCATTTTGTGACTATGAAAGGGACTGGCTGACAGACAAAGTCAATGCCTTGAGTATATCAGAAGAGCTTGGGTTCTTAATGATAATGTTAAGTCACAAAGTTTGCCAACCTATGATCTTCCTAGTGCAGGACATTGTTTAAGATAATAAACTTCTTGTTTAAGTTATTTTTCATTTGAGTGTTTTATCATTTGCAACTGAATGCACCTTAACTGACACAATATCTCCTATTCAAAAGAGTACCTTGCCTTGTGTGAAGAGTTGAACTGAATTATCATTACTTTTTTTTCAGCTAGGAAAACCTAAATCTTGGATATTAAGGTACCTGGGGACACAGCTCTAGAGATAAACCTGGTTTACAAATTGCTGTTTTCCCATGCTTAGAACTGCAATATTTGAACAAAATACTAAAATGCAATAAATCATTACTTGTGAAAATTTTGAGTTGTTATTATGCAGACTAGTGTGTCTCAATATTTAATGTCCATACAAAGCACCCAGGAATCTTATCAAAATGGTCAGAGGTGAAATCCGAGAATCTGCATTTTCTAGTAAGCTTAGAAGTGATTTCAGTGTTGCTTATTGTGAAGACCATGTTTTTGTAGAAGATATGTAGACATAGTCTTTTAAAAATAGTTTTTCAGAACAGAAAAAGATAAGCTTTTTATTTTTTAAGATATGACTTCAAAAGTATGCTCAAGTTTGTTTTTGCTTTTATTTTCCTTACTTTGATGCATGGGTGATTATCATAAGCTTAAAATAAACATTGCTAAAAATTTTTAAAAAGGTCAGGTTCACCAACGCAAAAACATTTTTTTTTCTGGACTTAGTATTTTATTATTCTGTTGGAATCATTGGGAAAACCCCACCAATGTTTTTCAGTGGTTGATTACCCTTGATATTATTAGGGATAATTATATCTTAAAAATAATGGAGGGCCAATGATTCCTTTAATCCAGGGAAGCATGTCCAGTGGTTTTCCTTTAAAAGAGAGGGATTTCCCTTTGATTCGCTGGGACAATTACATGTGTTCTTCTTTTTTGTATCTCCTGTGTGATACTGATTTACATCAAAAGCTTTGCTGACAATTCAGCATTTTCCAGGGTTCTGTTCTTTCGGGTGAGTGGGAAATTGTCAGGTAGTTTAGTTTAGGGATTTCATTCACTCCAAGCATTAGGGAATGCTTTTATTTTAGGCTGAAACAGCTGCATTAGTAATTCCTGGAAACCTTTCTTTGTAATGTCACTTCCATTTGAAATTCCACAGGCCTAAAATTCATATACGCAGAGGATTTGGATCCTTTAATAGAAGAGTTGACCAATTTATTTTTTGTATGTATTTCAACTGAAGTGTTAATACTTTGGAACTTGCAGGAAGGGCATTTTACTGCCCTTGGTAGAAATTATTTCTTGAGCCTTTTAATTAATATTTAAGTGTTTCAGGAGACTCCTGGCCTTTATCTTTCAATTAGAATAGGATACTTTAAGGCTCTTGATAATCTAGTTCTGGGATGACAGGAAGAGGCAAACTCCAGGTCCAACATAATTAAAGGATTGTTTACAAAAGCATAATCTCCTTTTATATTTCATTAACATATTTAATACTTGTAAAGATTATAATAAGCTGACATGAAAAACTTTTGACCTTTTATATGTAAGAATGGGTTTTGCTACCAAGGACTAAATTATTCAAATCAATTCTAGGGTTCTAATTTCAAATGGTAATTGTTATTTCAGATAATTAAAACATATTCCTTAAAATTGTGCTTAGGATGTTAATTTTATAATACTTTCCTTACATGATCAAATGTAGACTTTAATTCTTAACCAAAATATTTATAAATCCTGAATTTGTGGGTTTCCCACCAATGATATTTGATTATATTTTAAGTATTTGAAATACATGACTTCGAAACCACATTTTGAGGAAAAAAATATGTAAAATTTAGAGAAGACGATATAAATTACTTCTATATTATCTACCAGAAATGATTTGTTAATATTTTGATATATTTACTTCTAGTATCTTAATGTTAATATAGGCATACATTTACAAGATTGGTGTCAGGCTCCCAATATTAACAAAGAAGTTGCAGGTATGCACATCCACATATATGCAGTTAAAAAATATTTTCCACATTTGTATTAGTTTGCTTGAGCTGTCATAACAGAGTACCAGAGATGGTAGCTTCAACAACAGAAATGTTATTTCTCAAAATTCTGGATGCTGGAAGTCCAAGACCAAAATGTCCACAGGGTTGGTTTCTTCTGAGGCTTTTCCCCTTGGCTTTTAGATGGCTGTCCTCTCCCTGTGTCTTCACATGGTCTTCCCTCAGTATATATCTGTATCCAAATTTCCTCTTCCTATAAGAACACCAGTCATATTGAATTAGGGCCCATGCTAAGGACATCCTTTTTACTTAATTACCACTTGAAAGATTATCTTCAGATACAGTCACATTCTAAGGTACTGGGGATAGGAACTTCAGCTTATGAATTTTGAGGAGATAGAATTCAGCATATAACATGAATAAAATGTTACAATTAACCTTTTCCCACATCATTACGTATCTTAGTATCCACAATCCAGATATATGGGAATCCATAATAGATTATTTATTTCACAATTTTACTTTGGATTTTCTTCAATTTCATTGTTATCAATAAACATCTCTGTATTTAAATATTGCCCACATCTCTATTTTCTTAGATAAATCCATCAAAGTAGGGTGATCAGTGGAATGGTAGATATTGCTTTGGCTTCTGATGTGTATTTCTATACTACTCTTCAGAAGTGTTAACAATGCATACATGAGGCAGCTTTAGATAAGAGTTCCTCTTCATTATAACTTTGGTATCACTAAAGGGCATCATCATTCTAATTTTATGCTTGCCAGCTTCACCAGGAAAGTTTGTTACCATTTTTTTATTTTATTATTTTTCTTAGTGATGTAGACTCTCCATATGGTTATTAGCAACGTGCATTTAACTTTTGAAAGATTTTTGTTCATGAACTGCCATGCTACTTTTGTTTTAATTTTGTGGGTATATAGCAGGTGTATATATTTGTGGGGTGCATGAGATGTTTTGATACAGGCATGCAATGTGAAATAATCACATCATGGAGAATGGGGCATCCATCCCCTCAGGCATTTATCTCTGAGTTACTAGCAAATCAATTACACTCTTTAAGTTATTTTAAAATGTACAATTAAGTTATTATTGACTATAGTCATACTATTGTGCTATCAAATAGTAGGTCTTATTCATTATTTTTATTTTTTTGATACCCATTAACCATTCCCTCCTCCTTTTCAGTCCTATACTCTTTTTCATGCTTCATATATATATATTTGCATATTTCACTCCATCTTTCATAAGTCATTATATAGATATGTCATTATCTATAATGACCTACATATATATATATGTGTGTGTGTGTATATATATATTTGTTTGTTTAGAAGTAAGGTACTGTTGTAACCACCTGATGGGTTTACCTTGCCCACTGCCTAGACAGAACTGATTTATCAAGACAGCGGAATTGCAATGGTGAAAGGGCAAGAGTTTTATTATTACTCAAATCAGTCTTCCCGAGCATTAGGGGATCAGAATTTTAACAGTAATTTGGCAGGTGGGGGTTTGGGAAGTGAGGCATGCTGATTGGTCAGGTTGGAGATGAAATTGTAGGATGTTGAAATGAGGTTTTCTTAATGTTTTCTGTTCCTGGGTGTGATGGCAGAACTGATTGGGGCAGATTACTGGTCTGGGTGGTGTCCCCTGATCCACTGAGGGCAGAGTCTGCAAAATATCTCAAGCACTGGTCTTAGGTTTTACAATAGTGAAGTTATCCCCAGGAGAAACTTGGGGAGGTTCAAACTCTTGGAGCCAGAGGTTGCATGACCCCTAAATTTTAATTTCTAATCTTGTAGCTAATGTTAGTCCTGCAAACGCTGACTGGACCCTAGGCAAGAGGGGAGATTTTCAGGAAAAGGCTGTTACCAATTTTGTTTCAGAGTAAAATCATTAACTGAATTCCTTTCCAAAGTTAGTTCAGCCTACGCCCAGGAATGAACAAGGACAACTTAAAGGTTTAGAAGCAAGATAGCGTCAGTTAGGTCTGATTTCTTTCACGGTCATAATTTCCTCAGTTATAATTTTGCAAAGGTGGTTTCACTATGGAAACATTTTACCTCTTAATACCTTATTTTAGAGAAGGATTTCTCACCTTAGCACTATTAATATTTGAATGAGACAATTTTATTTTTCTGTAGGTGACTGTTGTATGCACTGTAAAATGTTTAGCACTTCCATGTTATAACAATCAAAAACAACTCTAGATATTGCCAAATGCCCCTGGTGAGAGACAAAATTGAGAACAACTGACTTAGGAGCATACAACCATATATTGTATATATTCATTCATAAAAGCATATATTTAGTCCATAAATACATTTACACGCAAGAGATTTAGACATAACCAGAATATAGTTTGTTACAACTTTCAAGAGAGTTAGTTATGCTTATGTTTACTCTTTCACTCACAAATCAAATTGTTTTAATATATGCATATTTGTCACATAACTTGTGCTCAATATTAGACTATTCCTTTTCTAAAAAAACTGTTTTACATAGTTTTTACTTTCCATATGTTATGATGTTTTGGATTTTAAAAAATTCTTTCTGGGTGGGAAAAAACTGCCCTCCCTTGAAATAGGCAACTCATAAAGACATCAGAGATAACAAAGGGCCCAGCAAGGAGCAGGCCTTGATATGCAAACTAACCAATTTAGGGCTTTACCTTGTCAATCTGGTCAGTACACCACAGTAGACAATATTACTTTGCTTTAATCATGTGAAGGCCAGGTATCAGGCGACTAGGAAACACCCCAATAGCTTAGATTCTTCCAGTATTATTCAAATTAGCCAGTCCTAAATTGATCACTCTGCCCTGCCTGGCTTTTCCTGTGGCATTCCCAGCAAAAGCTCTGGACTCATGCATTCCCCTCTCCCTTGTCTTCTGCCTCTTGACCACACTGGCGTCTTTCCTCTGTGGTTCCATGTAGCCTGCCATGCCTCTGTGTCTAGGACCTGTGAGTGTAATAAACTTTATTTTTTATTGAGCTGCTCCTGTGTTTCCTCTTGTGGCCAAAATCTGACTCACAGCAGAATAAAAAATAACTTTTGTGAACACCAATAAAATCTGATGATTTGATATTTCTCACTTTATAAAAGCTGGTCTTAGTACATACATATCTACAGCTTTTTAATTATGTAATTATAACAGCTTCTTCATATATCAAAAATCTTATTATTGCATGTCTATCAAAGAATGAAAAGTGTTTTCATTATGAAATTCTCATCAACACAAAATATCTCCAGTGAAGTGTGAAACAAGGTAGGACTTATCCATTTTTCAAATGAAGAAACTTAAGCATAGTGGTGTAAAATGATATGTACAAATTCAGCAGCAGAAAATTTGAGTTAAAACCAACTCAATGATACACTTCCCACTGAGATGTGGAGCTTCTGCCTCCTTCCATTGAATCTGAGCTGGATGTTAACTGTGGTGACCAGTAGAGTATGGTGGAAATGATATCGTGTTCAGGCCAGGCTATAATAGGGCGACAGTTTCTACTTCCTCCCTCTTGGAGCCCTAAGCTACCATGTAAGAAATTTGATTGTCCTGAGGCTGCCACACTGTGAGAAAACCTATACTAGGCCTGTGGAGAGGCCATAGAGGATAGAGAGAGAGGCAAACACTTGGCTAGTCCTGAATTCTTTCAGCCCCCAGCTGTTTAAGTCATCCCAGTTGAGTTTCTAAACAACAAGGAGGAAAAAAAATCACTTATAGTGCTGATTGAATCCTTAATCCACAGAATCATGAGAGGAAAAATAATGAATTGGTGTTTGGGGTCACTAACTTTTAAGGTAGCTTGTGATTCAGTTACCTCAAAATGAAAAAAAATGCAGTTAGATCCCATTTCTACACTGTTTTTCCAAGTAAGTTCTAAATGAATTTAAATATATTAATGTAAAAAGCAAAATTTTAGAATAAAATTAAGAAGACCTTTTTGTAATCAAGTAAGTAGAGCCATAACTACTCTTATATGTTGCCATGGGAGTGTGAATTATTGTAACTTGAAAAGTAATATGTAGTATCTATTAAAATGATAAATTCTGAAATCTGTGGAAATCTAGTCACCAATATGCAAGAATCTCTATGAAAGTATCTCTATTACAGCAACTTTGGAAAACATTTTGGTGATGTCTCATAAAAGAAAACATTGAATTACCATATAAATACAGAAATTGTCATCTGGGGTCTTTTACCCAAAGAAATGAAAATGTAAATTAACACAAAATTTTGTACACAAATGTTCATGGTAGGCTTATTTGTGATAACCCCAAATTGAAAACAGCCCAGATATTCTTCAGCAGGTAAATGTTAAGCAAACCATCCATACAATGTCACTTGGCAATAAAAAGGAATAATAAAAGGAGCATTATTGATACATGTAACAACTTGCATGAATCTCCAGAGAGTTATGCTAAGTGAAAAAAGCTAATTCCACAAGGTTATATACAATATGATTCTGCTTATTATAACAATTTTGATATGACAAAATTATAGAACAGATTAGTCGATGCCAGAGACTACAATAATGGAAGGGAGTGAAAGAAAGGGAGGCAAGAAGGAGGTACGGGTGTGGTTATAAAAGGGAAATGTGAGGGAACTTTGTGGTGATTAAACTGTTCTGCATATTGTCTGCGATGGTGGTTACACAAACTTGTGCATGTGACAAAACTGTATAGAACTAAATACATACACACACATTAGTACAAATAAAATGGGAAATCTGAATAAGATTGATTTATTATATCAGTGTCAATATCCTGGTTGTGATGGGGTACCATATTTTTACAAGATATCACCATTGGGAGAAACTGGATAAAGAGTGCAGAGATCTATCTTATTATTTCTTACAACTACCTGTGAATCTACAATTACCTCACTCAAAACTTTAAATAAAATGTTTCAAGAAGACTGTAATAAAAGCTACAATAAAGTGAAAAAAATATTGTTCCTACTATACCCGTACTTATTTCTACACAAAATCCATATTGAGACAAGATATCAAAAACTCCATTCATAGAATATTGGATATACCTGGT
>NW_016827591.1:21803-33206 GCF_001698545.2 Rhinopithecus bieti
ACTTAGAAAAAAAATCTACCTCATTTTGTTTTCCCCAAAAGCCGGGACTTAAAGGTTTAGTATAGGGAGTGTACTTGGGATATATAGCCAAGAAGGAGAAGTGAGGGAGTAGGAAGAGGTAAAAGAAAGAGAGAAAAAAATTGATAGGAGAGTGAGTAATGATGACCAATATTGTGGGCAATAGGAAGTTATTTCTGCCAAAAGCCCCTGAAAACATGTTAAATGGGATATGTAGACATTTTAAATTTTTTCTTTGTTTCTATTTTTTGTTTTTTGGTAAACTAAGATAAGTTGTCATATCTTAAAATAACTTGTTATATCTATAAGATGTTTTCTGTAAGCCTCATGGTAACCAGAATGCAAAACCCTATAGTAGATTCACTAAAAACACAAAGTAATAAGTTCAAACATACTACCAGAGAAAATCATTTAACCATGAAAGAAGACAGTAAGAAAGAAAGAAATGAGTTATAAAACAACCAGAAAACAAGAAACAAAATGGCAGTAGTAAGTACTTACTTATCAACAATAACACTGAATGCAAATGGACTCAATTCTCCAGTTAAAAAGTATAGAGCAGTTGCATGGACAATGAAACAAGACCCAAACCATATGCTACCTACGAGAAAGCCACTTAACCTATAAAGACATATAGACTGAAAAGTGAAGGGATGGGAAAAGATATTCCATGCAAAGGGAAACCCTCCCAAAAAAGTAGGAGTAGCTATACTTATATCTCATAAAATAGACTACAAATCAAAACTGTAAAAGAGGCAAAGGTCACTATATAATGACAAAGGGATCAATTCAGCAAGAAGATGTAATAATTATTAATATTTATGCACCTGACTCTTGAGTACCTATATAAAGCAAACATTAATGGATTTAAAGGGAGAGATAGACCACAATACAATAACAGTAGGAGACTTCAACAGCCCACTCTCAGTAATGAACAGGAGAGATTACAACTGATATCACAGAAATACAAAGAATCACTAGAAACTATAAAGAACAACCATACCCCAACAAATTGGGAAAAAAATAAAAGAAATGAATAAATTCCTGGGCACATGGAACCTACCATGATTGAACAATGAAGAAATAAAATATTTCAAAAAACCCATAATGAGTAACAAGATCAAACCATAATAAAAAGCCTCTCATCAAAGAAAAGCCCAGGACCTGATGGCTTCCTTGCTGAATCCCATCAAACATTCAAAGAAAAAGTAATACCAATTCTATTCAAACTCTTCCAAAAACTGAAGAGGAGAAAATATTTCCAAGCACATAGCACGAAGCCAGCAATACCCTGACATCAAAACCAGAGAAGTATTTGACAAAAAAAGAAAATTATAGGCCAATATTACTGATGAACATAGATGCAAAAATCTTCAACAAAATGGTATCAAACCAAATTCAATAGCACATTGAAAAGATCATTTACCAGCATCAAGCGGGATTGATCCCAGGAATGAAAGTTTGTTTCAACATATGCAAATAAATAAGCATGACACTGCATTAGGAGAAATACCTAATGCATGTGGGGCTTGAAATCTAGATGACAGGTTGATGGGTGCAGCAAATCACTATGGCACATGTATATCTATGTAACAAACCTGCACGTTCTGCACATGTATCTCAGAACTTAAAGTATAATAAAAAATAAAATAATAAAATAAACATGATAAATCATATTTACAGAACCAAGGACAAAAGCCATATGATCATTTCAATAGATGCTGAAGAAACATTTGATAAATTCAACATTCCTTTATAATAAACACTGTCAACAAACTGGGTGTAGAAGGCACAAACCTCAAAATAATAAAGGTCATAAATGACAAACCTATTGCCAGCATTGTATTGAACAGGAAAAAATTGAAAACTTTTCCTTTAAGATTAGAACAAGACAAGGATTGATCTAATAGATAACTGTTAAAGTAATATTAGCAATAACCTACTGGGTGATTACAGTAATGGACAAATGAAATGACTGATAGCAGTGTTATAAGGGATGAGAGGGAAGAATTGGAAACACTCTTTTATAAAATATCTGCACTACCAATTGAATGATAGAGTGTCATTTGAATATATACTTAGATGACTTATAAGTATATATTGCACAATCTAAAAAGCAATTAAAAAATAAGAAGTGTACTTGATATGCTTGAAGAGAACAGAAAATGAATAATAATAAATGCTTAAATAACTAGAAAGCAGAAAAAGAGGGGGTGATAAAAAAGAAACAAAGTGAAAAAATAGAAGACATACAAATATAGTAGATATTAATCAAACTATATAAATAACTAGTTTAGCTCAAGTTCTCTATGGAGTATGGAATATCTGGACTAAAACTACGGAATACATTTTAGGATTAGTACCTAAAATTGGGAATGCCAGTGAAAGAGTTATGGGACAATTTATTTTGAAATATATTTATATATTGCTCTTAAAGTTTCATACTAAATCATATTCCCAGAGTATACAAGAGTGCTTATTTCCTCACAGCTTTCCAACACTGGTATTAGATTTTAAACCACTTAAAATGATTCTTACTGTGTCTTTTTAAAATGTAGATGAAATTCACATAACATAAATTTATTCACCTTAGAGTAAACAATTCAGTGGCATTTTGTACATTCACGATGTTACACAGTCGCTTCTATCTAGTTCCAAAACATTTTCATCACCCCAGAAGGAAGCTCTGTATTGATTAAGTAGTTCTTTTCCATTCCCATTCCCCATCTCCCACAGTCCCTGGCACATACAGTCTCTGTTCTGTCTCTGGTGATTTATATCTTCTGGATATTTTCTATAAATAGAATTATACAATATATGCCTTTTTGTGACTGGCTTTTCATTTAGCACAAAGTTTTCAAGTCAGCCACACTGTATTATATATCAGTACTTCATTTCTTTTTATGGTTGAATAATATTCATTTGTATATATATACATACATATTTCTTTTAAAGGTACATGCTTTGAGAATTCTTTTATTGATGTCTCCTTTTGTACTTTACTCCGTAGTCACTTCAGTTAAATATAAATGGTGATTTTGTTGTCTTAAAATAAGCATGACTCTTACTTAACTATAGCCATCATACTAAAGGGAACTTTAGGAAATCATTTGTTTTTATCAAACTCATTATCTGGTTTCAAGTTTGTTTTTTTATTATTCCCATCACCTATCAACTCCATTTTTATGCCAATATATTTGTGCCTATAATGTCTAGCCTTTAGTGGGTCAACAATTTATCTGGCATTCAAATAGAGTTCATCGCCTATGCTCCTCATAGGAAGCTGCCAAAGAGAACAGACATCCTCAAGATTCCCAACATATTGACCTAAGAACAGAAGACTGACCTTCAACTGATTATTCATCTTTCTCTACTTTCAACAGGACTCAAATCATCACTATCATCATTGAGACTCTCATATCTACAACTAGGTCTATGTCTATGTCTTAATATGTCCTATCCTTGGCAATAATAAAACTCTGAAATTTATTTAACCATAGAATCTTCTCCCCTTATTCAGTCAAAATTTGATTTGTGTGCACAGCTGGTAGAAGGAAAGAAAAGGTTTTGGGGCTTCTAATCCTTTTTTCTTACTTTGCATATAACTTCCTTCCTTGACTTGTTAAGGGTGTGTGTATATGTGTACATTTATTTTAAACATTCAAATTAATGACTAGGAGAAGAGGGGATTATGGGAAAGAACAGTCTTAAATAAGTGCAGTTGCCATCTGGCACCAGTTCCCCTGGTAGACAGGCATAACACTACTGACTTTCCCTTTGGAAACATGCTTTCTCATGTTTCCAGGAATCTCTGGAGGCTCCCCTAGAGGACTCTTCTGACAGCCAATCACTTGCTTCCTGTTGCCTCTATCTCCCTCAATATCTTTTACTTAGGAGATTCACTCCACAAGACTCTGTAGGAGTCCCAATAAGGATGATACTCATTTAAAATGGATCTAACCAGGAGAAACTTAATTCATTCTTTGCCCCAACTTATTTTCTACCATCCTTCTCTGCCCTGCGGCTTTCAGTTGATAGGCTTTTGTCTTAAGATTCTCCAGGCTGTACCACACACCAGTCCATGCTCGCCAAGTACAAGGGATACCTGTTAAGCTTTCAGAGAAGTCTCCTTACATCCCTGTCTCAACAAGTTTGCAATTGGAAGATGATACCCTTACCCCTTTCCTTTTGTGGCAGGAGATATGGACTCCCAATTCTGCAACAATTCTATTCAGAAAATCTCTTCACAGATCCTTACCTATTTCTTCTTTCTCCATCCTTATATACTCTACTGAAGAGGAAGGAGGATTTTTTTGTTGGCTTTGGTTTTTTCGTAAGTCATGAAACTTATTCTTGGATATTTTTTAGGTATTTATAAATATATTTTAGACATTCTTTATGTTTCTCTTGACAACTTGAATATTGTGTCTCTCACACTTCACTTTGTTGTCTCATAACTTTTATATTTCAACATCTCTGTCAACACTTCCAAATTCGCATCATGTTAAATATGAAGTATTTCAAACATGCAGAAGAGTTCAGAGAATAACATAACATCCAGGTACTGATTAGCCAGAGCTAATAAATCATAACATTTTGCCATAACCATGGTTTTACTTTTACATGGATATTTTGTTTCTATCCAGAGATTCTGTGCTAATTTAGGGACATTTTTTCTAACTTCTAACCTCATGTTTGTGCAGGGCATTTTTTCCTGTATCTTGATATTCTTTGAAACCCAAGCCCTAGCCTAAAATGACATTGTGGGTTCTGTAAAGCTCTTTTCCCGCTCCCTATCACATCCATAACAAGCTTGGTTCTATGGCCCTATCTTTTCATTGCCTCATTGTTTCTGACACTTGGGGATTTTCTTTTCTTTCTTGCAAGATCAGCAATATGTTTTGCTATTGTTGTACTTTATCCAGGATTTCTAGGAGTTTATAGCACAGAAGAAGTTAATGTTAATCCAGGCTGCCTTATGTCAGAACAACAACAACAAAATTCCCATTCACTCCTGAACTTACTCTACTTTCGCTTTGAAAATAATACTTAAAATGCACTTTTCAAGGACACCAGCCTTGTTCATATTGAGAAATACAGTGAAAATTATGTCTATCACCTAATATTCAACTATTCTGAGGTATCACGTTTATTTGACCACATTTTCCTATTTCCAAAACCCTCTGGGCTTTGATCAGAACTGACTTACCTGGCTTTTCCTAATCTGTTATTCTTTCTTTTGCCATCTCGTTTTTTATGCTTGACCTTCATGTTGGAATGCACCAGGGTCAGTACTCTGCCTTTCTTTATTCTCCAACTTTATTACATCCTTATATGATGTGGACTGAATAATTGCTCCCAAATGTTCACTTCTCCTTTGCCTCTAAGAAGACTATTTATTGCTGACCATTGATATGTGGCATGTAGTGCTACTCTGTGGGCAGAGTATACTCTGCTATTCCATACAACTGGTATTGACTAAGGAAATGTGAATAGGAGTGATGAATGCCAATTAGGAGTAGGCCCATAAAGAGTGACTGTGTGTTTCCACCAAGTCTCTTCCCTATTTTCTCTCTGCTATAAAGCTGGAAATCCCCATTATTAGCTGTTCTTTCAGTCTGATTCTGAGAATGAAGAAAACATGTGGAGCAGGGCTTAACAAAGCCAAGCAGAACCACTGTTGTCTCTCTCCCTGCAGGAAATAAACTATTTTGTTGTAGTAAACCAGTGGAATGTTGGAGTTGTTTGGGACTGCAGCATGATATGATATAAATTGACTGCTACAAGAACATACTCATCACTTCAAATTTATTTCTCCAGCTGCAAATTGTCAACTGAGCTGTAGTATTAATATAAGTAACTTATTGATGTTTTACTAGTACAAATGAGATGATGTAGAATGTTATATAACATATAGAATGATGAGCCATTAGGTAAGATAAAAAATGAAAATTCTATTTGATAACTGGCCATTTTTTTTAAATCATTACAGAGGAGATACCATATGGGAAATGTCATCCATATTGTGGGAGTTAGCACACACTTAGGGAACTGAAGTTCCTATGAATGGTCCTTTGAATGATGGGAAACATTACACTGTAAGTTTTCTTTTAGAATGTCCAATGCATTTACTAATTTCAATAAAACAATTTTATAAACCAAAATTAGTCACTTAAAAGTACATGTTTGTGTCTTCAGCTGCCATTGATCCATGCTCATAGGGCAGAGGGACATTTTAGAACTATTTTACATACACTAATCCAATGTGATATATGTTACTTAAGACTACTTAGAGATTAACACTAAGATTTGAATGAAATATCTCATCCTGATTTACATGTATAGCAGGTGAAAATTATATGTCATATTTTGGATACAACTGTTATCACAGGTAGGTATGAGTTTTACCTCAAAATTAGGATTAAAACCAGTTTTAACTTTATTTGCATGAACCACTTGAGTAAATTTTATCCTGCTTCTTTAACATTCAATTTATTTCTATTCTTTCATAAGATAATTGAATTACCATTCTCAAGCAGTGTATATATACATTAAATGAAACAAGAACTAAAATCTCTTTAAACAGAAAAGTAACCAATTTAGTCACTCCCGTGGGATAGCAGAGGGAATAGTGAAGAGCTACCTATTGAGAAGGAGAATAATTTATTTTAGAGTACACAGGTAAAGTCACTACCAATATACACTTAAAGCACTGAGCATTATAAACTGATGCTTTAACTATTAACATTAAAAATATATGTGTGTTATTTAGTATAATTTTATAAGGCATAATATATCAATAATTTATTAGTGATTCTTAAAGAATAAATTATCTCTCTAATGTATAGGTAAGTGTACACACTATTGTTTTATTCTAAAAAAAAGTCAAGTATTTTACAGACATGTAGAAACCCAAGATCATTAAAATAAATAAAAGAGAAAATATGGAAGAAATGAAACTAAAGATAGAGCAATAAAAAGTTTAAATGTTCTGGACATTTATTAAAGATCAATTTAATATCAAAACAAATAGAGAAATATGATTAGTAATAAATATTATAAAGTAAAATACTCTTGTTATTTTTAAACAAATAGATATCAAGAAACAACTGAAAAATTTTAAGATTTTTTAAAAATACTGATACATGAGAGAAATTACTTTGAAAGGCCATTGTGATAATCATTAATGCTATTCTCTGCTATTTGTTTCTCTTCTTCTGAGTACATGGAAGCTTGAATTTCCTGGACTGGGTAACATAAGGTAGGATGACGTAACTAATTATTATCAATGTTTTTAGTGTAGGTAACATGAGCTACTTCCGGGCTGTAGTATTTAACTGTCAGTGGGAAACTGTATAGAGATTTTTTTTTGTTCCCCTTTGGCTCTGAAATCAGCAATATTTGAGATGGGTGGACGCTTCACCTGTCTTAGTCCTCGTACGACTACAATGAACAGAGCAACCTGCATTCAATCTGTGATGAGCCTGGAGCCTAAGGGAGAAATGCACATTTTTTATTTTAAGCCACTGAGATTTTGGAGGTTATTTCTTACTGCAGTCCAATCTCTCCTATGCTAACTGACAAAACCCTCATGAGGGCTGGGCGCGGTGGCTCATACCTATAATCCCAGCACTTTGGGAGGCCGAGGCAGGCGGATCACCTGAGGTCGGGAGTTCGAGGCCAGCCTGACCAACATGGAGAAATCCTGTCTCTACTAAAAATACAAAAAAAATAGCTGGACATGGTGGCGTATGCCTGTAATCTCAGCTACTCGGGAGGCTGAGGCAGGAGAATTGCTTGAATCTGGAAGGTGGAGGTTGTGGTGAGCCAAGATAGCGCCATTGCACTTCAGCCTGGGCAACAAGAGTGAAACTCAGTCTCAAAAAAAAAAAATAAAACCCTCATGAGTATAACCTATGTAACATGGTTATTTATCCTCAACAACAACCCTATAAAATGCAATATTTAAAAAAAAAGAACAGTTCTTCCACTATTCCTTAAGGCAGGCTAGTGTTATAAATAAAACCAAGAACAATATAATGACTGCCTGGGGGATCAAAATTCTGTGTCCCCTGCACTCATTTGTCTCATGATTTAATCCAATAATTAACCTTTAGAGCAGTGCTATATAGTACATAATTAAAACCACAAATATGAGTAACATGTGCTATGATTTCAATGTGTTTGCCAAATTTTAAGTGTTAGAAACTTACTCACCATTGTAGCAGTATTAAGAGGCGGGGCCTTTAAGGGGTGATTAGATTCTGAGAGATCTGACCTCATGAATGCATGAATGCCATTCTCAGGGGAGTGGGTTAGTTATCAGGAGAGTAGGCTTCTCATAAAAGCATAAATTCCACCTCTTATCTTTTCTCAGTCTCACATGTTCACTTGCCCTTCTGCCATATTAAGATGCAGCACAAACACCCTCACCAGATGCTGACACTATGATATTGGACTTACTAGACTCCAGAACCATGAGCCAAATAAACTTGTTTTCTTTATAAATTACCTAGTCTGTGGTATTCTGTTATAGCAGCAGAAAACAGACTTAGACAATATATGAAATTGATTTAAACAATATATCTTTTTAAATCCAATGTTCCCAAAATATCATTTCACCACATACTCAATATAAAATATTATGTATTAATATTTACTTTTTTGTACTAAGACTTTGAAATCCAATAGATATTTGACACGTATAACACGTCTTATTTCACACTAGTCACATTTCAAGTGCTCAATTGCTACATGTGGCTAGTGGCTACAGTACTGGATAGTACAGCTTCACAGGCTTCAGGACCTAATAAAATAAATTATATGTATGGTTTTTAGGTAATCTTCGTAAATCTTTTATATTTGTTCTTTTAATAGAATATGATAAATATATGTTTAATATTATATTATTTTGCAAGAATGCAGCATGAAGATATTCTTTGTAGGTGAATAAAAACAAGTCTATATATTTTATAAATATGTGAAATGTAAGTGTTACACCTTATATAAAAATTGAGAATCCTAAACTGAAAATTTACCTCTGTATATGGCAATTCTACCTAGACATAAAAGTTGGCTCAGCAATAACTGTAGCCAGTCAGAATCCACATTTCTCTTCACACAAAACACTGAATCTCATTTCACACCAGGACAGATGGGTAGTTAGGGTACCAAAATTGTATGGTATAAAGCATAGTCACAATAATTTTAGTTTGGAAAATAGTTAACCCAAATGTAACCAATCAATTGCTGTCTACGAAACATAAAAATATCCATCAGTCATCTATCTAGTTTCAAGAATTTTAATACCTAGTGAATCTCCCAAGATAATCTTGTTACAGATTATACTCCTAAATAAAAATATTTGACCCACTGTAGAAAGTTGCTATATATAAATCATGCTTGAGAATGTGTGTTAAAATGATTTTTGTTTTAGAAGAGCTAGGCATAAGTCATTGTTTCTGATAATTATAAAGCATGCAGAGCAATAAAAACCATGTCATTATTCATTCTGCTATCCACCACAATGGACAGGAAATACAAGGAGCACATTCAGAAGTGGTTTTCAGTCAATAACACAAATGTGAAAAAGAAGAGAGGGAGGCAGAATATATGGTTTTATTCCATTATGAATTAGCACTAGGGCCTGACAAAAGAGTACTTCTCAATCATTTTGACTTTTGCAGAAATTGATATAAGGATAAATAGCTGGGGGCCAATGTTGAATTACTAAAGTATAACCTTCACAGAAAGTGAAAAAAAAAAAAAACTGGTTAAGAACACCAAAACATTAAAATATTCAGTGCCTAGTAGATTTCTCTGTGGTGTAGTAAATAATAAAATAAAGGTGAGTACTGAAATAACTTTGGCTAAGCCAAGCCGATCTTCATATAGAATATTAACCAAATAATCCAAAGTAGACTGTCTCTTATAAAAATTGGTTGGACTAGATTGAGCCCTATCCCACATAAATAATGAAAATTAAGAAATTGTAAAATATTGAGATTTTCATTTCAATTGATCTTTAAAAAGGCAGGTCCTAAAAGATAAAATCTCTACCAAGTATTTATTTGGCTTAGAAACTTATAAAATTTATGTTCTGTTTGTTTATTACTTTAGAACAAATTACTTCAAAAAGCTATGGAATAAAACAGTTATTTTATTTTGCTCATGAATCTATAAGTCAGGAATTTTTGAAGGGCTTCTTAAGTGATTTTTTCTTGGGGACCTTCATGTGTCAGCTGAGGCTCTTGTCATATGAAGAATCAACTGGGGTAGGCATCCATCCAAAATGGCTCATTCACAAGGCTGGTAGTTGATGTTGTTAGTTGGCTGGGAGCATAGCTAGGGTAGTCAACTTGAACACCTAAAGTGGCCTCTCTAGCATGGTGGTCTTAGGATAGTAATACATTTTACAGGATAATTGGCTTCTTAATAGCCTAGTGTTGGAAGTCACATTAGTTCCTCAGCATTCTATTGATCAAAGCAGTGCACAGATACAGAAAAGGGGAAATGAACTCCACTTCTCAAAGGGAAGGGTATTGATAAACTGCCACAGCTTAATATATAAAGAAGTATGGTTCCAAGATGGCCAAATAGGAAGAGCTCTGGTCTGTGGCTTCCAGCATTATCGATGCAGAAGATGGGTGATTTCTGCATTTCCAATTGAGGAACCTGGTTCATCTCATGGGGACTGGTGGGACAGTGGGTGTAGCCCACAGAGGGCAAGCCAAAGCTGGGCAGGGCATCGCCTCACCTGGGAAGTACAAGGAGTCAGAGGATTTCCCTTTCCTAGCCAAGGGAAGCCATGACAGACTATACCGGGAAAATCGGGACACTCCCACCTTAATACTGCGCTTTTCCAATGATCTTAGCAAATGACACAGCAGGAGATTCTATCGTGTGCCTGGCTCAGCAGGTCCCAAGCCCACGGAGCCTTGTTCACTGCTAATGCGGCAGTCCCAAATCAAACTGTGAGGCGGCAGCCAGCCTGGGGGAGGGGCATTTGCCATTGCTGAGGCTTGAGTAGGAAAACAAAGCAGCCCAGAAGCTCAAACTGGATGGAGCCCACCGCAGCTCAACCAGGCCTGCCTGCCTCTGTAGACTCCACCTCAGGGGGTAGGGCATAGCTGAACAAAAGGCAGCAGAAACTTATGAAGAATTAAACATTCCTGAGTGACAGGTCTAAAGAGTGCAGTGGTTCTCCCAGCACAGTGTTTGAGCTCTGAGAATGGACAGACTGCCTTCTCAAGTGGGTCCCTGACCCCCATGTAGCCTAACTGGGAGACACCTCCCAGTAGCGGCTGACTGACACCTGATACAGCCGGGTGCCCCTCTGAAACAAAGCTTTCAGAGGAAGGATCAGGCAGCAATATTTGCTGTTCT
>NW_016827592.1:0-1000 GCF_001698545.2 Rhinopithecus bieti
GTAGCTGGGATTACAGGCATGTGCCACCACACTTGGTTCATTTTTGTATTTTTAGTAGAGACAGGGTTTCACTATGTTGGTCAGGCTGGTCTCGAACCCCTGACCTCATGATCCACCCACCTCGGCCTCCCAAAGTGCTGGGATTACAGGTGTGAGCCACTGCACCTGGCCCCCGATATGATTATTATACATTGCATGCCTGTATCAAAATATCTTATATGCCCCATAAATATATACACCTACTATGCACCCACAAAAATAAAAAACAAAATAATTCGAGGCCTTGGTCAAAGATTAGGACGGATCTCAAGGTTTTGTCCCTGTAAGTCCTTTTCACCCTTCTGCACTCACCTCTGCACATGTTTCTGTCTTTAAATGACATCCATCAATCAACTACACTGATGTCGTTGTAGTGCTGCTCACTGCACAGTCAGGACTGTTTGCCGAGTAGGCATTTGGGACATCACGCCATGGGGTCGCCACTGAGGCAGAGCCAAAGGTGAGTAACTGTGGCAACTCACAATGTAGTATTCTGGTGGAAAAAAACAACCAAGTAAAAAAACAGTCCACAAGAAGATGCCTCCCTCCCTCCCTCCCTCATTCCCTCCTTTCATTCTCTCTCTTCTTTTTTAGTCTCGCTCTGTCGCCCAGGCTGGAGTGCAGTGGTGCCATCTCTGCTCACTGCAAGCTCTGCCTCCTGGGTTCACGCCATTCTCCTGTCTTAGCCACCAGAGTAGCTGGGACTACAGGCGCCCGCCACCACGCGTGGCTAATTTTTTGTATTTTTAGTAGAGACGGGGTTTCACCGTGTTAGCCCGGATGGTCTCGATCTCCTGACCTCGTGATCCGCCCGTCTCGGCCTCCCAAAGTGCTGGGATTACAGGCGTGAGCCACCGCACCCTGCTTGCTTTCTTGCTTTTCTTTCTTTTCTTCCTTTCCTTCCTTCTTTCTTTTCTTCCTTTTTTCCTTTCTTCCTTTCTTCCTCTTTCTTTCTTTCTTT
>NW_016827593.1:0-1854 GCF_001698545.2 Rhinopithecus bieti
CTCCTTGAGTCAGAGGAGTCCCAGGATATCGAAGTTACACGTTATAAGAGACCTGAAAGATCATTGCATCATCCCTCTTATTATCCAACTTCAGATACCACAGGAGACGAAGTGACTTGCTCAAGGTGACACAGCTAGTTGCATTGTGACTCCCAAGTGATTCTTATTCCTCGCCTCCTTCCTTGCTTATTGTCTCCTGGCATCCTCAGAAAAGCCAACCCTTTCCTCTGGCAAGAACACACAGCAGCCAAAGATTCAGGGCTGGCCAATAACAATGAAGCCACGACTGGGCGTGGTGGCTCATGCCTATTATCCTGGCACTCTGGGAGGCCGAGGTGGGCAGGTCACTTGAGGTCAGGAGTTCAAGATCATCCTGGAGAACATGGTGAAACTCTGTCTCTACTAAAAAAATACAAAAAAAATTGTCTGGGCGCAGTGACTCATGCCTGTAATCCCAGCACTTTGAGAGGCCGAGGCAGGCAGATCACCTGAGGTCAGGAGTTCAAGACCAGCCTGGTCAACATGGTGAAACCCTGTCTCTACTAAAAACACAAAAATTAGGGCCAGGCATGGTGGTGCGCTCCTGTAGTCCCAGCTATTCAGGAGGCTGAAGCAGGAGAATCGCTTGAACTCGTGAGATGGAGGTTGCAGTGAGCCAAAATCGCGCCACTGTACTCCAGCCTGGGTGACAGAGCAAAACTCTGTCTCAAAAAAAAAAAAAAAAACAAGCAGCAGCCACACACATGCAGAGCATGTTGAACCTCCACAGTGCCTTCCCTACCTCCACCTCCGTGCCTGTGATCATACTGTCCCCCAGGCCTGACAGGCCCTTCCTCAACTTCTGCAAGCCCAATGTCCACAAGTCCTTCAAGATCTGAGGCAAATGTCACCTTCTTTTCAAAGCCTTCCTTGCTTCCTCCCCACCTGGCACATTCTCTCCTCTTCCTCATGACACCTTAGCTTGACTTCTTAGACCAAAGCAAGGGGTTATAAACTATGGCTCATGTGCCAAACCCAGCCCTGTGGTCCATTTTTAGATGGCCCATGAGCTAAGAATGGTTTTACATTTTTTAATGATTGGGAAAATCAAAAGAAAAATATTTCATGACATATAGTGTTTTTTCATATATGTATTTTTTGAGACTGGGTTTTGCTCTGTCACCCAGGTTGGAGTGCAGTGGCACAATCATGGCTCACTGTAACCTCTGCCTCCCAGGCTCAAGTAATCCTCCCACCTCAGCCTCCCAGGTAGCTGGAATTACATGAGCACACCACCGTGGCCAGCTAACTTTTTGTATTTTTTGTTGAGACAGGGTTTTGCCATGTTGCCCAGGCTGGTCTCAAATTCCTGGGCTCAAGCAATTCTTTGTAGGAAAGGTTTGCTGAGTGCTGGACTAAAGGCTTCAGTGTGAATAAATTCACCAAGTTCATTTGTTTTTTAAAATTTATTTTAGGCTGGGCACAGTGGCTCACTCCTATAATCCCTGTACTTAGGGAGGCCGAGGCAGGTGGATCACTTGAGGTCAGGAGTTTGAGACCAGCCTGGCCAACATGATGAAACCCCATCTCTACTAAAAATACAAAAAAATTAGCTGGGCGTGGTGGTGGGCGCCTGTAATCCCAGCTACTTGGGAGGCTGAGGCAGGAGAATCGCTTGAACCTGGGAGGCAGAGGTTGCAGTGAGCCGACATCGTGCCACTGCACTCCAGCCTGGGCAACAAGAGTGAAACTCTGTCTCAAAAAATATATATATTTTCAAATTTGTATTTATTTCTTTTTCAGAGATGGGTTCTTGCTATATTGCCCAGGCTGGTCTCCAAGTCCTGGCCTCAAGCCATCCTCACACCCCCGCCT
>NW_016827593.1:4856-7653 GCF_001698545.2 Rhinopithecus bieti
CGGGCGTAGTGGTGGGCACCTGTAATCCCAGCTGCTCGGGAGGCTAAGGCAGGAGAATCGCTTGAAACCCAGAGGCAGAGGTTGCAATGAGCCAAGATCACGCCACTGCACTCCAGCCTGAGCGACAGAGCGAGACTCTATCTCAAAAAAAAAAATAACAAAAAAAAAAAGAGAGAGAGAGAGCAGGGTCCCACTTTTCCCTGTGCCCTCTCACTCTATGTCCCCTGTAGGACAAAGAGGAACCAGTTCCCTCAAGATAGGACCCCACCGCCCCTGAGGGGAGTGCCTGCTTGTCCACTCCTGCAAGCTGGAGTGAATACGGCTTCACAGCTGGTAGGGAGAACACCAAGGAAACCTTAGAGACAACATCTGGTTGTGCACCTGGGCTTCTGCCAGCCCCTCCCTACATCTGCAGCACAAACCCAGGGCCAGGGTTTGGTTGCAAGCCTGGCTCAAAGCTGGTGGCACGCGTTTGGGTGGAGGGGGTGGAAACGCTTGAGGTTGGTGCCAGCTCAGGGCGAGTACTTGTGGGGGTGGCAGTGACCTGAGCCGCTGGTGGGCCCAGGGTGGTGGGTGTGGCCACTGTGGCCTCGGGCATGGCCTGCTGGGGGAGGGGCGGAGGGGCGTGGGTGCTCGCGTAAATATGGGCAAGATTTTCTTTTGCACTCTCTGACACCACTTCAAGTTGCTCCCCCTGCTTTGGGAAAAGGAGGGTCAAACAGTAAAACTGACAAGGTGACAGGGTGGTGTGCAGGGAAGGTGGCAGGGATGTGTAGTTCTGGGGTGCGGGTTGTGGGATTGCTGTAGCACCAGGCCCTGGATATAAGGTATCTCCTTTTAGTCTTACACTACACCGTCCCTGCAAAGGAGCCAGCCAGTGGCACAGCCAGGGTTTGAACCTAGCTTTATTTCCAACTACTACATGAAATGAACTTTGTTTTCAGTGAAATCTGTTTTGGTAATAATTCTGTTTTAACAGTTTCATTTGAAAAACAGTAGAAGTGAAGCTCAGCGATTAGGTAACATGATCAAGGCCACCACTGCCAGAGAATGGAGGCAGAACTCAAACTGGGGCCGGTGTGACCTTGATCTTGAAGTCCCTGCTTTTCCCTCTGTCCATGCTAGCAAGCATCTGCTAAGATCCCTAGCTCAAGTCTGGCTCACAGCTCTCCACTTCCAAGCTTCAGAGCCCGTGTGAGGCCGCTTCAACAGAGGCTTCCCAGGCTTGTGTCCCATACCCCTCAAGGACTCAACATCAACCCAAGCTCCATCTAGTAAGTCAATTCTAACTTCCTGGGCCCAGTCTGCACCAAAATGGTGACCATGTGAGCTCTTGTGGTCAGTTGCGGAGACGGAGTATTGTGGAGGGGGAGCCTTCCAGCACTGATGATGTGGAAGCCGACTCTTCCTATAAGCTCTGCTGTTTCCAGAGAGTTCCTGGCTCCAGACCTGAAGTAGCCACAGCATGGTCCCTGCCCCATAAATATACACTTGCTGTTGGCTTACACATAATGTAAGTCTGGGCTCTTATCTTAGGGTGTTGGTTCACATGTTTATTCAAATATTTATGGAAAGTCAGCCTTGAACACCTCATAGGTGCCAGGCCCAGGGCCAGGGGACTAATCACGGGGCCCACCCTACTCTCTGTGGTAGAGTCTCCTTGTATTGAAGTTCCTAGTAAGCTCGGTAGCCCATCTGCCTAAACAATATTGCTGGGTGTTCCACCCCCTCAAAACATATTTGTAGGAAATATCTTCAAAATTGAGGCCCAAGGGTTGGGAGAAAATGGGGAGTGAATACTAATGGGTATGGGATTTCTTTTGAGGGTGATGAAAATGTTTTGGGTTTTTTGTTTTGTTTTTTTTTTTGTTTTGTTTGAGACAGAGTCTCACTCTGTCATCCAGACTGGAGTGCAGTAGCGTGATCTCAGCTCACAGTAACCTCTGCCTCCTGGGTTCAAGTTATTCTCAGTCCCCCGAGTAGCTGGGACTACGGGTGTGTGCCACCACACCGGGCTCATTTTTGTATTTTTATTAGAGATGGGGTTTCACCATGTTGGCCAGGCTGGTCTCAAACTCCTAGCCAAAAGTGATCCGCCTGCCTTAGCCTCCCAAAGAGATGAGATGACAGGCATCAGCCACCACGCCCTGCCTGGGGGTGACGAAAATGTTCTAAAATGGATTCTGGCGATGGATGTACAACTCTGTGAATAGATTAAAAAGTACTGAAGTGTACGCTTTAAGAGGGTGAATTTTATGGTATTTGAACTATATCTAATAAAGCAGTTGTCTTTTTTTTTAAACTGAGGCCCAGAGAGGGGCAGCGGCCCACTGAAGGCCATGCACAAGCTAAGGTCTTCTGGTTGATGGCTCCAAGGCTGTTTCCTCCTCCCGGCCTCCCTATAATCCTAGGCAAGGGTAAGTACAGGGTCACTGAGTATGCATGGCAGGTCCAACCTTATGCAAGCTGCTTTCCTCGGGGTAAGCAGTGGAAAACACTTCCAATCAAGGACTTTAATTTCAGGTCTGCCATTAATGTGGCCAAGTCCCTGCCCCTCTCTGGATCCCAGTTTCCCCATCTGTAAAGTGAAGTGGGCGAGTTTGGTAATCTGTTGCTAAAGGCTCGGCCAGTTCCGAACCTCTGAGGTTCAGTACTGCAAGGGGCCGGGTATGGTGGCTTGCACCTGTAATCCTAGCACTTTGGGAGGCCGAGGTGGGAAGACGGCTTGATGCCAGGGGTTTGAGACAAGCCTGGACAACATGATGAAACACGTCTCTATGAAAAAAAAAAAAAAAAA
>NW_016827593.1:10520-13325 GCF_001698545.2 Rhinopithecus bieti
ATATATACATAGACAGAGTCTCACTCTGTTGCCCAGGCTGGAGTGCAGCAGTACTATCTGGGCTCACTGCAACCTCCACCTCCCAGGTTCAGGCGATTCTTATGTCTCAGTCTCCCAAGTATCTGGGATTACAGGCGCGCATCACCATGCCCTGCTAATCTTGTGTTTTTACTAGAGACGGGGTTTTGCCATGTTGGCCAGGCTGGTCTCTAACTCCTGACCTCAAGTGATCCACCAGCCTTGGCCTCCCAGAGTGCTAGGATTACAGTCATGAGCCACCGCCTGGCTCTTAAAACATTTTCATTTAAGGAGACCATCTGGAACTAACATGTTTGAGCCTGAGAAGGGACTCCAGGGCAAGTGGTCACCTGGTGGGGCCAACCAGCAGGTGAGCAATAGGGTGTTTCTTGGTGGTTCTACCTCCCGTCACCCCAGTAGCCATGGAGTGAGCTGGTCTTCACCATCTATACCCCATACCTGTGGGTTCTGTTAGGAAGCTATATGGAGTGAATGTGAAAATCCTTTGGAAAGCTAAAAACTAGGCCTGGTGCGGCAGAAAGCCCACTTGACTGGGAGTGAGGAAGATCAAGTTCCAGTCTTGGCCCAGCCTCTGCCTAGCTCCTCCCTCAGCTTCTGAGCTGGCGCCAACTCCTACTCCAGGACACACATTGACATCGATGGCTATGACCACACCAGCCGGACTCGGCAGAGCCTTATGGTCCAAACTCATCTGCTCAGTTTCCAAAGGTCCTTCACAGTCTGACCCCACCCTACCTACTCCGGCTTGTTTCCCATGATTTCCCAACTTAAGCCTGGGCTTGAAGCCCAGTGGTCTCCTCATGGTCCCCTGAGGGAACATTCCAGGCTCATTCACGGAGTTTCTCAGGCCTGCCATGCCTTTGCTGCTCCTTTTTGGCTAATCAAATAGTGCCTATCTAGCAAGGTCCCAATCACGTCCCCCAACCCATGGAGCTGGTTATACCCTCATAATTATGGTCTGCACCCATGGAACCCCTTCTCTAAACCCCATGACCCTTAAATTCTACCACAAGATTTATTAATCCCACAGGGTCTTGAATTGCCCTTTAATTATTTCATGGGTATCTCTTGTTTCCCCAACAGGTAGTAAAATCCATGGGATCAAAGCCCATTTCATCTTCTGACTAACACAGGTGTGGGCATTCATTAATGAAGTCCACGTAAATTCTCAACAAGAATGAGATCCCTAGAAATGAGACCACAGGTGCTGATAGATCTTTGGGCTACAGACTAGCGGTAAGGTAGCTGTAGAGTTGGGCAAATGACTCCAAGGCTCTAATGTTACTTTTCCTCTCTTGCTCCAGGCCTCTGTTAGGGGCAAGATTTATTAGCTAGAGTCATTTATTCCAAGTGATACTGAGAAGGTAGTTGATGATCAGGTCATCACCAAAGCATTCTCTCTTTGTACAAAACCACAGTGTTTCCACCCTGGGGTTATTGGTTGATCACTGAACCCTCAGGAAAGACTTCATTCTGGATCAGGTCTAAGAAGTAAAGTGATTCAAGAGAACAGGGGTATGAGGATAACTATATGAGGAAAACATTTTGTTTAAAGAAGCCTTTTGTTTTTTGGACAGACAAGGCTGAACAAGAATATGATTGGCATCTATAAAATGATGTATGAGGCAGATAGTCATGGATTTATTCACCAAAAATTGGTAATAAATGAAGAGCAAATAACAAATAAGTAGTCCTATTTTACAAATGCATAATAAAGTTAAGAAACTTTTTAGGCTAAGAATATCAATTAAAAGATAAGCATCATCTAAAATAATGGTAACATAAGAGACAAACATGATTATAAAATAAGATATAAAAAACAAGCCGGGCTCGGTAGCTCACACCTGTAATCCTAGCACTTTGGGAGGCCGAGGCAGGTGGATCACCTGAGGTGGGGCGTTCCAGACAAGCCTGACCAATATGGAGAAATCCCGTCTCTACTAAAAATACAGAATTAGCCAGGTGTGGTGGCACATGCCTGTAATCCCAGGTACTCGGGAGGCTGAGGCAGGAAAATTGCTTGAACCTGGTTGGTGGAGGTTGCAGTGAGCCAAGATTGCGCCATTGCACTCCAGCCTGGGCAACGAGAGTGAAACTCCGTGTCAAAAAACAAACAAACAAAAACAAGGCCAGACTGGGCACAGTGACTCATGCTGGTAATCCCAGCACTTTGGGAGGCCAAGGCGGGTAGATAATTTGAGGTCAGGAGTTTGAGACCAGCCTGGCCAACATGGTGAAACCCCGTCTTTACTAAAAATATATTTTTTAAAAAAATGTATCTGGGTGTGGTGGTACATGCCTGCAATCGCAGCTACTTGGGAGGCTGAGGCAGGAGAATTGCTTGAACCCAGGAGACAGGGGTTGCAGTGAGCTGAGATCGCACCACTGGCACTCCAGCATTGGCGACAGAGTGGAACTCAATCTCAAAATAAAATAAAATAAAATAAAACACCAAACATATTTGTTACAACAAAAATTAACGCAAGTGGGATAAATGCAAATATTAAAAGAAAATGTTATGGACAAGTCAACCCTAAAAATCATATGAAATCGCAAAGGACTTAAACTAGCCAAAAACAACTTCAAAAAAGAGCAAAATTGAAAGGCTAATACTACCTGATTTCAAGAATGATTATAAAGCTACAGTAATCAAAATAGTTGGCATTAATGTAAAGAGAAACAAGTAGACCAATCAATGGAATTAAATACAGAGTGCAGAAATGGGCCAACATATAGACAATGGTAGTAGACTGATGATAGCTTTTT
>NW_016827593.1:15842-19464 GCF_001698545.2 Rhinopithecus bieti
CGACAGAGCGATACTCTGTCTCAAAATAAAAAAAATAAAAAAAAAAAAAAAGAAGGTGGCAACTCAAGGGAAAGCTTGCTCAGCCTAGACAAACTACTTAGCTTGCTTCTTGTTAGCCTCTCTGAGAAATGTTCTGGCACTTTCCCTTGCAGACCTTCCTGCATAAAACACCCTTCCCTGCTCTCTGACCCTCCTCCTTACCCTGGAAGCAGGCTGGGGTCTCTTTGCTGAGAAACTTACCTTAGGGCATGATTTCCCAACCAAGAAGTCAGGGCCCTCTGGTATGTCCCTTTGGTGCTGAAATGTGCTGGGGAGGGGGCAGGGCAGTGAGAGAGGGAAAATGATGAGTGTGTGCATGTGGCAGGGGGATGTCTGGGAGTTTTTTATCCAATTAAACCCAACAAGGGTCAAGCTTCCTCCATGTCCAGCCTTGGGAGACACAGAATCAGTCGAAGCAATATATGGCTAGTCCTTAGCCGTCTGGGCAGAAACACATGAAACTCTACATTCTTCATTTCCCAGACGGCGGAGTGGGGAACAATTATGAAAATCTCTCTCCGCCACCTGAAGCTCTGGGCTTCCAGAGAAATCCCAAAACCCTAGGGAAAGGTGGGATCCAGCCAGCCTGCGACTGCCATGAGCACGTGTGGCATGTCAGTTTTCCTGTCATTTAAGTGCTCTACGTCTCCCCTGCCGTCTCTCCCCCTCCCCAGGGGCCTGTGTGTGTGTGTGTGTGTCTGGTGAGGGAGGGGTTTCAAATGAAATCCCCTCAGCTTGGGTGGCAGGCTGGCCAGCCAGTTTGTATCTCCCGGAGTGGAGACAGGGGTTTGCACCGAGCCACCCACACTCGCTGACCTGGTCTTTTATGTGACACGCACTTGCCAAACAATCATCCAGGCTTCGAAGGTCAGTTTGTGGCCAGGGAATAGAGAGAAAGGCGTCTTTTCTTCCTTTTCTGCTGAGCCAAATCTCCCCCTTGCTTCCCCCCACCCCCCTTCAAGGTCTAGCCTAGGCCCGCATCCCTCACAAAGCCTTCCCTCCCTCCTCCAGCTGCTGCTGACCTCCAGTCCCGGCCGCGCTGGCCTCTGCTCCAACAAGCACAATTAGCACCTGACCAGCCACTGGCCCGACTGCTTGTCCTCGCCTCTGATTGTTTCACTGTCTTAGTCATCTCTTCCCCAGCGCCTCCTCCTCTCATCTCCCCCACGGCGCCTAGCATCGGTTGGGCACACAGTAGGTGTTAATAAATGTCTGTTGAATTGAAACTCAGCAGCCCCTATGAGGTCAGAACCCTCATAAGCACCCCGACCAGCAGTTTCTTGGCAACCAGCACTGGGGCCCGAGCTACAGGGCATTAGCAGTGCGGCTGCTATTACAGGACACACGAGGCTCAGCAGCCAGAGATTTGCAGGCAGGTTGGTGTTGATGAGAAAAGCCCCTGACCCTAGGAAAGCACCTATGGGATTGTGGGTACCTTGCAGGAGTTTCCTTTCTCCCCTGCAGAAGTAGTTTTCAGTCTGAGAACCACAAAGAGAATAAATTGGAAGAGAAGCCAGAAACCTCTTTGCAGCTTAGAAATCCAGGAGAGATGCCAAGCCCGGGTTGGGGTCAGGCCCTGCCCTGAGGACAGAAGGCTGCTCAGGGCCTTTCCCAGCTCAGTGGGTGATCCTGGGGAGACAGGGGGCGTGGCAGACATGAGCCCTTCCACTGTAGGGGGCTACAGGGATGTATGGGGGGGTCCCTAAGAAATGCCATCCTGCCCTGGAACCCAACAAATGACATCCTGCAAGATTGCCATCTGTAGCTCATGCAGAAACCAGTGTCCTGGCCAGGCACGATGGTTCACACCTGTAATCCCAGCACTTTGGGAGGCGAAAGCAGGCGGATCACCTGAGGTCGGGAGCTCAAGACCAGCCTGGTCAACATGGTGAAACCCCATCTCTACTAAAATATACAAAAATTAGCTGGGGAAGGTTGTGGGCACCTGTAATCCTAGCTACTCAGAAGGCTAAGGCAGGGAGAATTGCTTGGGCCTGGGAGGCGGAGGTTACAGTGAGCCGAGATCGCGCCACTGCACTCCAGTCTGGGCGACAGAGTGAGACTCCATCTCAAAAAAAAAAAAAGAAAGAAAAGAAAAGAAGAGAAGCCAGTGTCCCTTTCCCTCTCATTCACCCAAATCCTAGGCAAGACTCTGTGTGTGGGGAGGGTGGGGGGTGCATCGAGACCAGAATCTGGCCAAGGTCTTCAGGCAAAGAGAAGCCCCAAGTCTAGGGTGCTTGATCCCCACACTGGCTCAGGGATTTGATCCCGGCTTCCAATTACAATTATTTACATAGACGATGTATCCCCTCTCCCTGGCCTCCTCCCATACCCCTGCTCTGACTCCAGCCCACACGAAAAGGTACACACAATCCCGGAAGGCAGGTGGTGTCTTCCTCACATCCATGTTTTCCTCACTGCCACTTCGTTGGGGCCTGGTACTAGGACTGGCTCTAAGCGAGTGTTTGCCGAATTGAATCTGAGTTTTTGGCGCTGCATTAGGCAATATCGTAAGGGCAGCTAGCACTTACTGTGTGCCATGTGCTATTCTAATAAGCATCTTATATGTATTCATTCATGTATTTGATCCTCACCAAAGTGTTATAAGGTAGGTTTCATGTGACAGATAAGGAAACTGGGGCATACAATTGACTGGGATAACATAGCTAGTAAATAACAACGCTGGGATTTCAACCTAGACAGTCAGGCTTTAAGAACTGGAGGTAGCTGGGCTCGGTGGCTCACGCCTGTAATCCAGCACTTTGGGAGGCGGAGGCGGGTGGATCACCTGAGGTCAGGAGTTTGAGACCAGCCTGACCAACATGGAGAAACCCCGTCTCTACTAAAAATACAAAATTAGCCCGGCATGGTGGCACATGCCTGTAATCCCAGCTACTTGGGAGGCTGAGGCAGGAGAATCACTTGAACCGGGGAGGCAGAGGTTGCGGCGGGCCGAGATCGTGTCATTGCACTCCAGCCTGGGCAACAAGAGCGAGAAACTCCATCTCAAAAAAAAGAACTGGAGTTAAGGAGTTCAAGATTACAGTGAGCTGTGACTATGCCACTGCACTCCAGCCTGGGTGACAAAGTGAGACCCTGAATTAAAAAAAAAACAAAACACTAAACATAAACAAAAACTGGATGTAAGATGAGAAAATTGCAGGGGTAGGGGATATTGAAAGGATGAAGGCCAAGCTTAAGAGCAGAAGAGTAGAGGTTTCCCCAGGAAAGCAAACTCCTCAGCCTGTGTCTAGTTGGGTCTCTGCGACACAGGGCCTGATTTTTGCAGGATGAGGGGCATTTTGGACATGCTATCCATCAGGCCCCTAGAGACAGACCACAGCACCCTCCTTTTTAGATCCCAGTATACGCCAGAGAAGACAGAAGCCACTGTGTCACCACTTAGCACTAGGTGAGGGAGAGTGGATTTTGGGCCCCTAGGTTGTCCAGGGGTGGGCGCCAGTTCCTGAGCAACCACCGAGCAAACAGTGCAGCAGAGGGAGGAATGCCAGACATAGTTGCAAACAAGCCACTCCTTCGGCTCACAGCAAGAGGCTGGGTGAGGGTGGTAGTATGGAGCCTG
>NW_016827593.1:23190-26156 GCF_001698545.2 Rhinopithecus bieti
CTGGCCAACATGGTGAAACCCCATCTCTACTAAAATACAAAACTCGCCTGTGTGTTGGTGCGTGCCTGTAGTCCCAGCTACTCAGGAGGCTGAGGCAGGAGAGTCACTTGAACATAGGAGGCAGAGGTCGCAGTGAGCTAAGATCGCACCACTGCACTCCAGCCTGGATGACACAGCAAGACTCCATTTCAAAACAATAAATAAATAAAATAAATTATTTTTTTATTTTATTTTATTTTATGGGTACATTGTAGGTTTATGTATTTATGGGTTACATGAGATGTTTTGATACAAGTATGCAATGTGTAATAATCACATCAGGGTAAATGGGGTATCCATCACCTCAAGCATTTCTCCTTTCTTTGTGTTATATACAATCCAGTTATACTCTTTTAGTTTAGTTGATTTTTTTTTTTTTTTTTTGCCCAGACTGGAGTGCAATGGTGCAATCTCCACTCACTGCAGCCTCTGCCTCCCAGGTTCAAGCGATTCTCCTGCCTCAGCCTCCCGAGTAGCTGGGACCACAGGCATGCGCCACCACACCCAGCTAATTTTTGTAGTTTTAGTAGAGACGCGGTTTCTCCATGTTGGTCAGGCTGGTCTTGAACTCCCGACCTCGGGTGATGCGTCCACCTTGGCTTCCCAAGGTGCTGGGATTACAGGCATGAGCCACCGCGCCTGGCCTTAGTTATTTTTAAATGTGCAATAAATTATTGTTGACTGCAGGCACCCTGTAGTGCTATCAAGTACTAGATCTTACTCATTCTAACTATATTTTTGTACCCATTAACCATCCCCACTTCCCTGCTCCCAGCCTCGCTTTTCTTATTTTTAAATTGGAGACCATACGAACCTACCTCCCAAGGCTGTGGCAAGGACTGAATGAGATTAAAATGTCTATGGCGGTGTCTGGTGCCTAGTAAGTCTTCAATAAATGTTAGCTCTCTTAGGCGTCATGTTCATCTTCATTTCCCTTTCTCAACCCAGCTCTCAGGAGAAAGTATGACAGGGCCAGGGCTGAAGTTGCTCAGGACTAATGGTGGATCCCTCCCGTGAGTGAATGTAGTTTGAACCAAGGCTGAAGCCTCAAGGCAGCACGCAAGGAGAGGTTTTCCTTTTGGGAAGGGCAGAAAGACAGGTCGGCACTGCCAACCAGCTCATGGTGACTGGCCCTAACGCCTGCCAGCGCCCTGCAGCCCACGGCTTGTGGGAATCCCATAAGTTCCCACCTTCCCCAGCCTCTCAGAACTAACCACAGCCCCATGATCTGCGCATTGCAGCCAAAGCAAGCCCCACCTCCCTTGATGAAAAAGGCTGACCTCGCTTTGGGGAGCCGTGGGCCACCTGAATGACCTTCCTGGCTGCTCTTCTCCTTTCCCACACGGCTCGCCGCTCTTCCACTTACCTGCTGGGTGAGCCCCAGCCAGATGGGGCCAGCCAGGCTGAGATCACCACTCTCCTGACGACAGCCACGCTGTTTCTACCAATGGCTCATTCCCTGACTTGGCAGGAATTCCCCTTCTCGAGTTGCCCATGGATGCCCAGCCTGCACCATGAGCGGAGCGCTCTGAGCCTTTCTCCTTCCAGCCCTGCTTCCCCCAGTCTCCAACCCTGACTGGGTGGTCTCAAAACTTGAGTCCTGCAAGGAGCGGAGGGGCCTCTGTGTTGCCCACAGCCCGTGTCGTTCCACCTCCCTCCTTGCACACTCAACTTGTCCTTCCACTTTAACAGCTTTCAGAGACCTCTTTGTCTCCTTGTTCTTTTTTTCCAGAGGCAAGGTCTTGCTGTACTGCCCAGGCTGGAGTGCAGTGGTACAATCATAGCTCGCTGCAGCCTCCAACTCCTGGGCTCAAGGGATCCTCCCTCTCTTTGGCCTCTGGGGTAACTGGGACTACAGATGCACGCCACCATGCCTGGCTAATTTTTGTATTTTTTGTAGAGACAGGGTTTTTCCATGTTTTCCAGGCTGGTCTTGAACTCCTGGGCTCAAGTGATTCTCTCACCTCGGCCTCCCAAAGTGTTGGGATTACAAGTATGAGCCGCCATGCCTAGCCTTTGTCTATTTTTTCAAGCAGTGCTTGATAGGCCATGTTTTCCTGCACATCACCCCAGGTTCTTTGGAGACGAGGTGGCTGATTTCTCCCTCCCTCTGCTCACTTAACTCCTTGTCCTCAACAAATTCTATTCAAACTTGTGGCCAGAGCAAAATACCACAATGCCACAGTTTCTGTGGCCAGAGCCTGAACATACCACCATAGACACATACTAGAAAAGTTGCCTATTGGCCAGGCACAGTGGCTCACGCCTGTAATCCCAGCACTTTGGGAAGCCGAGGCGGGTGGATCACCTGAGGTCAGGAGTTCAAGACCAGACTGACCAACATGGTGAACCCTCACCTCTACTAAAAATACAAAAATGAGCTGGGCATGGTGGTGGGTGCCTGTAATCCCAGCTACTCTGGAGGCTGAGGCAGGAGAATCACTTGAACCCGGGAGGCAGAAGTTGTAGTGAGCCGAGATCATGCCACTGCACTCCAGCCTGGGTGACAGAGAGAAACTGTGAAAGAGAGAAAGAGAGAGAGAGAGAAAGAGAGAAAGAAGAAAGAAAGAGAAGGAAAGGAAAGGAAAGGAAGGAAAGGAAGGAAAAGGAAAGTTGCCTATCGATCAGAATTTTTGGAACGAGGAGTGTATTCAAAAGCTGGGAGAGAGGTTATGGTGTAAAAGGAAGCCTCCCACCTATAAATCCGAGAAGCCCCCTATAATCCTTCCTATAAAGCCAGTACTCATTCTTCTGTTGCATTCAATAACCCCAGGTTTGCCTCTGTTGGGTTTACGTGACAAGGCCATGGGTATCCAAGTGGCACGCAGAGATCTCCAAGTCAAGGTTGTATCTGGTCAGCATAAGCAGTGTTTGTTCTAAAAAGCTTGTTGAATAGCTGCAAAACAGAATTCCTTTCTTCAAGCAGT
>NW_016827593.1:27481-33946 GCF_001698545.2 Rhinopithecus bieti
AAAAAAAAAAAAAAAAAGAAAGAAAGAAAAAACAAACAGTTATATATTTCTCCTCCCAGCACCATGAAAGCCCCTACAAAACTTCAGAAGATCACTGGCTTTCCACCTGTCGTCAAGCTGGACAGCAGCTCAGGAGAGCTGGCTGCCTGGAGGAGATGATGCCGACACAGGAGGTGCTGCTGGCCGTGAGTAGGTGCTCGCCACATCAACCCTGAGCGTGGTGGCTGCTGGGAGGCACTACCCCCCAACCCCTGACAGCTGGGGAGTGGGCCTGTTGTTTGGGAAACAGATTCCGTGTTCTTCAGGAGGGCCCTCTGGGATGGTGGGAAATTTGGAGGGTGGGGGAGATGGAAAGACCCAAACGTGTGGTTCATTTGAAAAGGAAAAAAAAAAAAAGTGAGGATGAAGTGGCTTTGGGCAGAGTCAGCAAATGAGATGAGGGCAAGCCCCCTGAAGTCTCTAACTCTACTGATCCCCAACCTCTACCTTGGAGCCAAAGCTCAGCTTGCAAAAGTCCCTGGGACCAGGGCAAAGAGCCCACCTGCCCTGGGCTCCTATCAGAGGCAGTACAACATCCAGGGGTTTGGGGCCACTGTCCAGTGGTGCCAGACTTAACCCCTCAGCCATGAATATCTGCTGGCCCAACACCTGTCCTGTGTTGTCTCTTTGACCTCTGATGTGTCCTCAGAGTGAAGCTGGGGAGGCCCTGGCCTTAGCTGATCTCCCCACAGCTCCGTGCAGGCGAACCAAAATTGTCAACACAGGGAGGTTTTGCCAGAGCGAGCACAAAGTGAATTTCTGCAGGCCCTTGAGTGTGCTGGGGGACGGGGACACAAGTAGCCATCAAGCTGGCATCTCTTCCTCAGATGGAGAGGAGACCCAGGGGAAGGGAGGGGCCTCCAGTCATACTGCACAGGGCTCTATGTAGTATATAAAGTGAATGCCACTGCCCAGAAGTGTGCAAGGAGGTGGCAGTAAGGCCAGATTCAGGAGAGTTGGGGAGGGCACTTGGAGAGGAGAGATCAGGAGGGGCTCAGACTGGGACACCACAATGGGACCATGGGGCCTGGCCCCAGATATCCAGGACTAGGGATGAGGTAGGATGGGGGAGTGTCTATGAGGGGAATTCATTAGCCCCCAATTTCATCCACTCTGCATTCTCCCAAGGGGCAGGCCCGGGCTGAGGTTTGTACCAGGATGTAGACAATTCTGCTCTTTGGGATTGCCACAATCCACTGGGAAGTGAGGACAGGCCTGAAACATTTGCTAGACAGAGGCATAGCAGAGGCCCAGTGGAAATGCAGCCACTCTCCGGTTTCCCCACCCTGCCCCCACATCGGGGTTGAGGGTTGTTGTTGTTGAATGCAGAAAAATATAACAATGTGTATAAAGGTGCAGTATGAGTCACTTCACGGAATGTCTAGGCCCCTTTGCTGGCAGCAAACAAGCTTTCCAGCCCTCTTTTGAGGAAGCCATCCAACTCAGCGGCTGCTGCTGGTTTGTGTGTGTGAGGGTGTGTGAGTGTGCATGCGGGTCTGTGTGCAACATGGCTCTCTGGGCCTTGCCTGCCTATGTGCATGTCTGTGTGGGTCTCACAGATGTGAGTGAGGGTGTAACTGTGTTCAGGGTGTGTGTGTGTGTGTGTGCATATGCGTGTATGTGTGGGCTCAAGTCTTGGATGTCAGGTCCCCTTGTGCATGCGTGTGTGTTCGTGGAGGGCGTGTGCATATGTCTGTCTGCAAAGCAGTATGGTATGTGAGCCTGTGTGTCTCAGGGTGTCTACGTGTACATTTTTTCCTCGTCACTGCCAAATTATCTTCCCATCTCTCCCCTCATGAAGAGAAGGGCTGACCGAGTGGAGCTAGCAATCCAAAAGGGAGGCGGCCAGGGACGAGAGAGGGACTGGAGGGAAACCAAAGCAATTCCACTCTTCAGAGGAACGTGTCAGCCAAGGATGAAACTGAAACCGAGACAGCAGCTCAAAGGCACCAGATCCCTGGGATCGTCCAGGGGCTTCGATTCCTCCCACTCCCCCACCCCCTCCAGCCAGCTGTGGAGATTAGTCAGCCCAAAATTCCCATCCCTGCAGCCTTAACTTGGGGTTGAGTTTGTGATGCTGAGTTAGAACTTGGACCCGTGGTTAGCACGTGACCCCATTAGCTCCCATTATCACATTAACACAAATTAGTATATCAGATCCTCTCCTGGTCACCTAGGGGGGCTTGGGGAAGAGCTCACGGCTCAGGTCCTGCTCTAGGAGAAGAAGCCGGTGCCGTGGCATCAGGAGAGGGCACAGGCTGAGACTGCAGGTCAGGTTGGGGACAGAAAGAGGGGCAGGGGGGTGTTAAGCTTTGCTGATCTGATCTTTTCCTCGGTCGTGCTCTGGGAGGAGACACCTTGGGGAGGGGCTGGTAGAAAGGAGGGGCTTCCAGGAATAGCTGGGCACCGCCCTGTAGGAAAAAGGCCCGGGCTCTGAGGTCTGGGCAGGAGACAGACGGTATTTCTCCTGGCACACAGTGAGACCTGGGAATGTTTAGGATCCTTTGGATTCCCCCGCCCCTTCCCTTTCTTTATGGAAAGTCTTTAGATAACTTTCTCAGATGGTTTTGGACACCCTGAAAGCAGGAGAACTGGATGGACTGAGAGGGGAGGAGAGGCACCCAGAATGCTAGCACAGGGTGCAGCTTTTATTTCTTGGCACAGAAAAGAGGGACACACTCTGCCCATAGATTTTATGTCAAGTTGTATCACAGAAGTGGCCACTTCAGCTTCTGGAAAGGGCGAGGTTGGAGCCCCCAACAACTTTTCCCCACAGGTTCTGGCCACAAGGTTATTTTTGTGCCTTAATATTCTCAATATGTTAACTGAACAGCCACCTCATAACCACCAAGCACCACAAGGATGTCCAAGGCAGCATCATGGCTTCTAGAGCTCAGGGCCTGCAAGGAGTTAGGACAGGAAGTTCTATCTATGAAGACAGAGGTTGCAAGTTTGAGCCCCAGATGAGCCTCTTAGTTTTTTGTTTTTGCTTTTTTTCTTTTTTCCTTATATAGCTGCAGAAGACCTGGTTGACAGGCACGGAACACCTAACTGTCCCTCTAGATCCGGACTTGAGCAGAGTCTCTACCTCTCATCTCGGCCGAGCAGAGTGTCAGGCTGTGCCCCAGCCTTGGCCACAGTCTGCATCCCTGTGCTGGAGATGCGTTCTAAGTCTCATGGGAGCCAGGCTAGAGAGTGGCTGTTCAGGGAAACCCACCCCCAACGCCCTAGACACGACTCAAAGTTTCCATTCTACTGCCCGCGGGTCAAGAGCGCCATCCCCAGAGAGCAAAGACCGCCCGAAACCGCAATCCCTTTGCCGAAGTTAGGAGCCGCCCGGGGCTCTGTGGGACCTGGGAGGTGGCTCGAGAGACTGCAGAAGCACGCAGGAACCAGCCTCCGACCTGGGGCGCTCGGCCTTGGGGCTGATCTCCGTACTCTCCCGCCACTGGGGTGGGAGCGCGTCCTTCTCTCGAGTTCGGGGACCGCCCGAGAAGGGGCTGGTGGCCTTTTCCCTCCACCCCTTTCTGGGCTCGCGCGCCTTCCAAGCCCCGATCCTGGTGGGGCTGAGCGCCCCCACCCGCCCAGCAGTGCCGGGCGCCTCTGCAGCGCCACCTGCACGCGGAACGCGGTGGCAGCGGCTGGAACTGGCGTCCAAGGAGGAGCAGCAGGAGGAGGACATATCGGCTCCTCTGCCCCCAGCTTTCTTCGCTGGCACGAGGCCTCCCTTCGCCGCCTCAGCCCCAAGCGACCTGACCAGCCCAGCCCCAAGCCTTGTCCCGCGCCCTCCCCGGCGCAGGCAGCCAGCGCCCCGAGCTTCCACTCCTGCTGCTGCGTTCTGAGCGGCCTCCTGCCCCTGGCGCCTCTTCTGGGGAAGCAGTGAAGTCACACTGGGCCCGATCCGCTGACTCATGAGAATGAGACTCTTCCCCGCTCCCCGGCACACCCTTTGAAACTTCCTCTCAATCCTTTCTTTTTTCTTTTTCTTTTTTTTCTTTTTTTTTTTGCTGGAGTCTGGGTCTTTCGCCCAGGCTGGAGTGAAGTGGCGCGATCTCGGCTCACTGCAACCTCCGCACCCCACCCCCGGGTTCAAGCGATTCTCCTGCCTCAGCCTCTGGAGTAGCTGGAATTACAGGCGACCACCACTACTCCCAGCTAATTTTTGCATTTTTAGTAGAGACAGGGTTTCACCATGTTGGCCAGGCTGGTCGTGAACTGACCGCAGGTGATCCGCCCGCCTTGGACTCCCAAAGTGCTGGATTCCTTTCTTTCTGCTCCCACCTCCCTTCCTCCTCCCGTCCTGACAGGCGAACTGGGGCGGCTCTGGGCTCCCCGAGAAGGATTCGGTGGGGCAGCTGGGAGGGCAGTGGCGGGTGGGAGTCCCCATGGAGACCTCCGCTCCCCTGTTCCAACCTGGCCACTTGTGCTGTTCTGGGGGTGCACAGGGAATGCCCAGGAGGGAATTGCATGTTTGCAAGATTGGGCAAAGCTCTCACTAAGGTATCCTTTTGTAATTAGCCACTGCATTCAGGGAGTGCCTGTCCAAAGGAAGGGGTCTGGGGATCTCCTTCCCTCCTCAGAACCTTGGGACTGCCTGGGGGGTTCACCTGGAAGCTGATGGCTCGTCTTTGGAAACACCTGTTCCAATGAACAAGTGAGAACACAGGCTTGCTTCAGGCGGGATGTGGAACAGCTTCTGCCACTGAAGGGACAAGTGTGGAGTGTTCTGAGCCTTGAGCTGTTCTGGACCCCAGCAGCAAGTCAAGCTGATCATCTGAGACGTCACTGGCCCTTTCTCCTGGAACCTGATAGTGGACCAGTTCAGGATAGGGTGGGGGTGACTTGGAGGCCCAGAAGTCTGGGTTTTCATACCACTCCCTTGTGCCACTAGTTTGAGGGCAGTGGAAGGGATGAGAGGATTGGATTGTCTCATCACCTCTCCACCGGGGTGGGAAACCAGAGTCACACCCTGGTTGCTTAGAATATTAGTTTCCACAAGCTGCCTAAGGGCCTCAGGCCCAGGCAGGGAAGGCTTCAAGCTGGAGGAGCCCTGCTGGCCTCTGGAACACCTAAAGCTCCCCTTTCCTTCCAGAGAGGCATGGTCCTTGAGCATCCTTTCCCACCCAGCAAATCCTGGTACTGGATTGGCATTGTTTCCCTGTGTGCAATTTCCTTTTGTCTGTACGGTAAGCCAAAGCTGGGTGTTGAAGTTTGCAAGCTTCCTGGCTTGCTTGTCACTGCACTTCAGGGTACGGCTCTGCCAAGGCCATGGTCAATATGGAAATGGCCATGGACTAGGAGCAAGGGGGGTGGGAGGTAGAAGGGCTGATCTCAGGGCTTGGGCTTATATGGCACGAGGGAGCTTTTCTGAGCTCCTACCTTGGTATTAGGTTGAAAGCCTGGGTTATGATGGCTGTCCACAGAGCAGTTCTGTAGGCCATGTTTGTTAGGAATTGGGAACCTGTAGGAATGCGTGTGCTAGGATCACGGCTGACAATAGTCCCACTGTCAAGCCTTCCTTGGGGGAAATTCTGGGTTTGAAGCCAAACTTTAGCTTAGGGGCTGAAGGATAACCCGTTTCACGGAGCCCAGTTTTGAGGCTGTCAAACTCTCCAAGGAGAGGAAATAAGACAATGTACAATGTACAATTTCTAGGGGTCCCAGGTCCAAATGTAACTGGGTAGGTCAAAGAAAAATAAACTATAAACAAAAGCCATAAACTAAAAACAAAACAAAAACCAGCAAAACCTGTACATCTAGTAGAGCCAAAGGGACAGCAGAGGCATTGGGAGATGGCAGCCTCTCTAGACCTTAGAGGTAAACAGCAACTGAGAGATGGAGAGATGAAGAAAGTCCCACGTAAACACCAAAAGACTGTTGCATACACAGGAGGTCAGGGCTGAAGGTGAGAGATGATCTAGTCTGTTCTCTCATTTTACAGATGAGGAAGCAGAGAGCTCAGAAACTAGTTGCCCAAGGCCATCCAGGCAGTGAGCGGCAGCACTGCAGCTGAAATCCGGAAGAGTGTTCTTTTCACTGTGCTCTTCTGCTTTGGGAGAAAACACACGAGCAGGGAGCAGCCCCTGGAACCCGAAGAGGAAACACAGGGAAAAGGGAAACAAGGGGTGGCCAGGCACGGTGGCTCACACCTGTAATCCCAGCACTTTGGGAGGCCGAGGTGGGTGGATCACCTGAGATCAGGAGTTCAAGACCAGCCTGACCAACATGGTGAAATCCCATCTCTATTAAAAACACACAAAAAATTAGCATGGTGGCATGGTGGCGGGCACCTGTAATCCCAGCTATTTGGGAGGCTGAGGCAGGAGAATCGCTTGAACCCGGGAGGAGAAGGTTGCAGTGAGCCGAGATCACACCACTACACTCCAGCCTGGGCGACAAAGCGAGACTCTATCTCAAAAAAAAAAA
>NW_016827593.1:34312-38906 GCF_001698545.2 Rhinopithecus bieti
AAAAAAAAAAAAAAAAAAAAGAGGGGAAGACTGCAGAGATTCCGAGAGGAGGTGGGAGAATGAAAGATCTGAGGAAGAGTGAAGAGGGAGATGTGTAATCTCTGGGTGAAAGGAATGTCAGCTCCATCCTCTATGAAGCAGGGCACTCTCCATATTCTTTCCAAAGTGATGACAGAGAAGACACAACCATAAAACGGGGGAACTATGATTTGGTCGGTGAAGAAAAAGCCTAGAATAGGCTGGGCACAGTGGCTCATGCCAGTAATCCCAGCACTATGGGAGGCTGAGGTGGGAGGATCGCTTGAACCCAGGAGTTTGGGAACAGCCTGGGCAACAAAGTGAGACCCCATCTCTATTTTTAAAAATGCCTAGAATAGATAGAACAGTAAAGCAACTGGTGAAGCAATGAAGTTCCAATCGAAACTCACATATCATACTCCCAGCAGTTAGGTGACACTGATAATCCCTGTTGACTTGTCTGTGGCCACCACTCAGTTATAAAGCCATTGAAGGAAGACTGGGACAATGTATTATTCATCTTCCTATCTCAAGAGCCTAGTACACTATGGCATGCATTAATTGCTCAGAAAATGTTAAAGAAATGAATACATTTATTTGTATATTATTTATAAATTCAATACCTGTGCTAGGTGCTTCCCTGAGAAGCATCTTTGTGTTGTACTGCAAATGCCAAGACATCCTAGGTGAGAACCTGCCTGGGAAACCACGTACCTCTGTCCCCCAACACAAGACACAACTCCTGGGCTTTCCCCAACCGAAACACAGACCTTGGAGCCTCCACCAGGACTAGGTAAGGTCTTCAGAAAGGCACAGGACTAGGCGAGTTTCACTGGGGTCTCTGCCTGATAGTGGTCCTCCAGAGGATATTTTGGCTATTTGTGTCCAAATTGTCAACCCCCTCTGGTCAAAGACCAGGAACACGGTGGTCAAACAAGTTGGGTTTATTGCTCATTGCCGCAAGAAAGAAGGCACCCCATGGGGGAATCATGACATGCCTCAGGAAGAGGGCGCTAGAAAAGACTTAGAGGATTCAGGTCGGGTCAGGGGATTTGGAGGAAGGTTTAAGGAAGTCAGGCTTTGTTCTGGACTGGATGCTGGTGATTCTGTGATTGGACTGAGTATCTTATCAACTCAATCTTATCTAAGAGGAGGGCAGACAAGAGTGAGGCTGAAGCTGCAATTGGTAAGGAAGCAGCAGCTACTCAGAAAACCAGGATGGGGTGGGAGGTGTTTGGTCATTTTCAAGGTTCAGGCAATGTTCATGTTTTCGTCTGTGTTCACATGATTATGGAGAGGTCTTGTTTTTGTCTCAATCCACCACGGTCACAGAGTAGCCTTGTATGATGCTGATGTCCTATGAATGTATGTTCAGCAGAACACCCAGATCTAGCCGTGAGTGCCAGGCCAGTTGGTAGCAACATCAAGTCCTGGCCGACAGTACCGGGCGAGCTTCCAGAGACGCCAGGGGCTGCTTTTCTTTCTGCAAATGTTCATTTTGAGAGGATCTCTGGTTTCCATCGAGGGCTTGGCAGTCCAGTATCTAAATATTTAGACCCTCCCTGTCCTCTTTGACCTAGTCACACCCATATGTAGAACCAGCCAGGCAGGGGAACGTCATCACTGGCTTGGGCTGAGTGTATCTGTGTGTGGTTTTGTGTGCGCGTGTCTGTGCCCGCCAGGAATTCCCTGATAAGATGGGAAAGAGACCAGAGGCAGTCTTACTTCACCTCTGGGCCCAGCAGAACTTCCCCTCTGCCCAGAAAGCAAGGCACTGGGAGCGAGTCCCAACAATCTCTAGGGCAGCAAGGGTGCCTGGCTTTTGGTGGAGTCAGGGAAGGACGTACAGAAGGGATATGGCAGCGGCCAAACTGGAGAGAAGCGGGAAAGGGAAGGGGCAGTGGGGGAAGGGAGGGGAGAGTTCCTTTGTATAAATGGGTCTCTTGAGAAGCTGCTGATTTTCCTTCAAGGAAGCAGCCTGCAGTAGGTCACTGTGGAGTCCCACCCCCAGCCCTTTCTGTTTAAAGCCTCTTGTCTCCAAAACAGGCCCTGATGATTATAACAACAACAAAAAAATCACAAATGTTGACCTCATCCTTCACTAAGAGGCTTAATCTAACCCCTTTCCAATCAAACTTCCTTCCTTCCCTCAGTTCCACCTCTCCACCTTTAAAAACATTAGGACACTCCCTGCTGTGGCTTACAGGTAGCCAGGCAGAGGTTAGGACCATCACTAAGTGGTGCCAAGGACCATCTGATACCGTTTGTGAAATGGCCAAGGAAAGCGAGGTTGAAGTCAAATGGGTGGGCTCCAGATGCCTGCTCTTTGGGCAAAGCCTGCCTCTTCTTCCCAGGGTAGGTCTAGCACTGCACTGCACTGTGGTGTGGTCCAGCTGATCACAGACCAGGTATTGAGGGCCAAACCTTGACTGGCACTGCTTGTCTGTGGAGTCAGAAATCAGACCCTAGAGGCCAGTGGCTCATGCCTGTAATCTCAGCACTTTGGGAGGCCGAAGCGGACAGATCACCTGAGGTCAGGAGTTTGAGACCAGCCTTGCCGTGGCGAAACTCCACCTCTATTAAAAATACAAAAATTAGCCAGGCGTGGTGGTGTGTGCCTGTAATCCCAGCTACCCGGGAGGCTGAGGCAGGAGAATCGCTTGAACCTGGGAGGTGGAGGTTGCAGTGAGCCGAGATCACCCACTGCACTCCAGCCTGGGCGACAGAGTGAGACTCCATCTCAAGAAAAAAGAAAAGAAAAGAAAGAAGTTGCAGCCCAGGATCCTCAGGGGCTTGGGCAGATTAAATGCATTCTGGGGTAAGTGGCAAGTTGTGACAATGAGTGAAGTGGTTATGATCTGAATATCCTCCCATAAACAACCTGAATTACAGACATCAGAGGCTACAAGACAGAGGTGCATTTTTAGTCAGCCCTGTTATCTAGCATTATCCAGCCAATTGACCAAGGACTTGCTCAGCACCTCACCAGGGTGCAGCATATGGTCCCCATCCTGAGAAGAAAACATGGGCTCTGCTCTGAGACAGCTGACAAAACCTTTAGAATGACTTAAAGAACAATTACACTCAAAGGTGCTAAGTGCAACTAGAGTTCAGAAAAAAATCATGCATGGGCACTAGTCCAACTGGTACCATGCTACCAAGGCAGGACTTGATGTAGGCCTTGAAAGATGAGCAGGATTTGGATAGGTAAAGGGTGGAGGGATGGTGTTCCAGATGTGAAGAGCATGAACACAAGTTTAAAGGTGGCAATAAACCAGGTGTGTGTGTGTGCATGTCCACATTAAAAGTCCCGGGGAAGGTGAGACAGGCAGAGTGGGCTTAGTACTACAGGAGACTTTGAACCTGATGTGGTTGGTGACAAGGAGTCACTGTACATTTTTAAACAGGGAGGGGACATGGACCAAGTGGTGGTTTAGGAAGTGGCCTAACAGCAGTGGTTGACTCAGGATGGCTGCTGTGGCTGATCTCTCCATTCCTGGCATGGCCACAGTACTTTTTGTGTCCTTCTATGGACGTAGCTCATTGTATTGGAGTTCTGCATCCATGTGTCTGCATTCCTCATCGACATCAGGACGTCCTTAAAAGCAGTGGCCATGTTTTATCCATCTTCCTATTCTGACATCTACCTAGCTCAGAGTAGGCACCCAATGAACACTGATTAGATGAACAGATCATTTAATTTCAATCCACTGAATTACAATGACATACCATAAAAGGATAACTACTGTCAAAGAATTTGACAAAACTGTATACAACACTAAAGCAAGACAAATCACAATTTGATCTTTTCTTAATGATTTGTGGAACACTAGGATCTTAGTCTTACCCCCAACTCGGTAAGCAGCAATTACTGCTGTATAATAATTTCTATATCACAGGATACTAGATGAGTTTTCTTTTTTTTTTTTTTTTGAGATGGAGTCTCGCTGTGTCGCCCAGGCTGGAGTGCAGTGATGCAATCTCCGCCCACTGCAACCTCCGCCTCCCAGGTTCAAGCAATTCTCCTGTCTCAGCCTCCTGAGTAGCTGGGACTATCGGTGCACGCCACCATGCCTGGCAAATTTTTGTATTTTTAGTAGAGATGGGGTTTTACCATGTTGGCCAGGATGGTCTCGAACTCCTGACCTCAGGTGATCCACCTGCCTTGGCCTCCCAAAGTGCTGGGATTACAGGCGTGAGCCACTGCACCCGACTCTAGATGAGTTTTCTACATATGGATTTGGATATATCATTTGGATATGATCACATTCGACTAAACCTGTATCCATATAGTATTGCACATATAGTATTGCATGGTATACCTATACTGCTAATTCTTATGGTGGAGATTTGGCCTGTTCTCCCAGAGTTCAGAAGGGATTTGGTTGAAGCTGAAACTGCCCTTAATCAAACCCAATATTAAAAAAAAAATCCAGACTGGTAATAATTTTCTTTTTATATACATGGAGTTTCACAACAGGACTCTTGAAAGTAGTAACAAATTCCTCTTAAATAAGATTTGATGTTTTTAGGCCGGGCGCAGTGGCTCACACCTATAATCCCAGCACTTTGGGAG
>NW_016827593.1:39531-44462 GCF_001698545.2 Rhinopithecus bieti
ATAATAATAATAATAATAATAATAATATTTGATTTTTAAAAGTTAAGCAATCTAAAATGCCAAACAATGAGTTGACTTGTGAAACTCTGAATTGTATTCCCAGGAAACAATCTGTAAAGTGAGGTATGCCCATAAGCATATTTTAGAAAAAAGGAGCTTAAGAGAGGACAGATGTCTGGCATGAGGACTACAGGCAGAAGAGTCAAGAGAAGATGGTCCTTCCACGAGTCCGTCTCCAGGTTTAACTGTGAAGCACCAGGTCTTGGAACTCAGATTTGTAGTAAGTGCCTTTTCTGTCCCCGGCAGGACCCAATCCAGTTCTGGGACAGGAGTTGTTCCAGGTTAAACGGAGTCTATTCCATACATTTATTTGTTCACTAATTCGACAATGATCTATGAAGCACTTACTATGAAGCAGACCCTGTGCTAAGCTCTGGAGATAAAACCGTGAGCAAGGCCTTAATGTCAGGGCTCCTGCTTCCAGGAAGTCATGGGCTAGCAGGGAGACATATACACAAGGATGAGGCTTGGAAGGCTGGGAAAGTCCTCAGAGATAGTGAACTTCCTGAGAGGAGAGGAAAGGAGTCGAGTGTTGTGGGCCAAGGCCACAGCAGGTGTGTGCAAAGAGGTCTGGAGGGATGAGGGAAGTTTGGAAATGAAAGGAGTTTCACGGGTGGAGTAGGGCACGAATACGTGGCTGAGAAAAATCCTGCCCTTGGTGGGTGCTGCAATTTGCTTGCTTTCTAATAGGCTTTCCTCCTTCACCCACCTGCCCCCTTGACAAGAGAACAAAATTTAATTTAGAAGAATCAGAATTTATTTCACTATGTGAACATTAAGAATTTGCCTACATAGTTGAAAATATTCACAAAGGACTTGATCATTCACACTTATACACAGAGAAAGTCTGCAGAATAAAAAAATGCTCCTTTACCCATCCAACCCTTCGGGGTGGCAGTGGGTTTGCCAATTCCACTGCGGGGCTTCAGTCTTCATGAATGTTAAATAGTTTGGCTACTTCATTGAGATCTTCATGCTGCTCACCGTCCTTAATGATCTGAGGGAGAGAGAGTAACAATAGGTCCCTAACTCACTCCATGTGCGTTCAGGCCATGCCCACACAATGGGGCCACCTGGGGCAGTCCCCATATCACACTGGGAGGGAGTTGTGGGAACAGCTCTCTGCTAAACCCAAACAAGCAGTCTGCCAACTCCCAGGTCACCCAGCCAAGTCCCAAGTGAAAAAGAATGTTCCTGAGCCAAGGCTATACCTTTGTTCTGCTTAGGCACAATTTGACCTGGGGGACAATGCATCTCAGGGCACCTGATGAAGTTACAGGAGTGTTTCTGAGCCGTACTTCCCATCTTCCTCTAAGAGTTATGACGGGCACCTACCTTCCTTGCTATTGGCATTCGGTTAAAGATGTTCCATAGCACAATCCCCACGACCACTTTGTCCCTGAGGTAGAAGATGACACCTTTGCCATAGTCCTCCCCTGGACGGGGCCTGTGGAACTGCCGGGGTGCTGGGAGGAATAGCAATTTCTGAAGCCTCGGACTCTGTCTCACTCTCTGATCGGATACCAGTTCCTGTGGCCAGCCCCCAAAACAAATAAACATAGAAGCAAAATCAAAACTTCAGTTATTATGAGCTTGGGAAATTCTAGAAGCCAACAGTCTTTCAAGGCCTGCTTCAAGCTACTTCTAGAGGATTTGTTTCTCTATGCCCCCTCAGTAAACCCTGGCCTTTACCAGCCCCTCTCCAGTGACAAAGCCAAGGAAAGGTCTTCCTTGCCAGCTCCTGGGCACAGGGTCAGTCTGACTCAAAACTTCCCTCCCTTATTATCTCATTTTAAATTCATGCTATGAATATTTCCTGATATCTGGATTTCTTCAAACTGCAGAAGGCTGGTTCTTGTCCTCTAAGAAATATTCTAGAGCAGCATGGTCCAAATAGAGTAGCCACTAGCCACAGCCATGTAAATGAACATCATTTCAAACTGAGTAAGATGTAAAATTCAGTTCCTTATCTGCACTCACCATGTTTCATGAGCTCAAAAGCCACATGTGGCTAGTGGCTAATGTACTGGACAGAGCAGAGATGGAACATTTTCATCGCAGCAGAAAGTTCTATTGGACAGTGCTATTAGACAGATACTTTAGCCAAAGCAGAAGGCACTTCCATATGGAAAAACCATAGTGAAGGCATTTCTTCCTAGAGAGAGATAAGAGGGGAAGGGAAGGGTGGCATGGGAAGGGGCACCTTGCCTTCTGAGAACCACTAGCCTCCAAATAACACTGTCCAGTGGACAGAGCAGTGACATGAATCCACTTACTAGGTTACTAGGAGAGATCAATTAAGGAATATGGAATACATTAGAATTACACAGGAAAAGGAACTACATATCCATATAATGTCTTACTTTCTCCTTCTTAAAGAGCACCTTGCCCTTGAGACACCTCTGGCAAAAGGACACAGAGGTTAAATAACTTGAGCTAAGGTCAAGGAATAAGGTCTCGGAGTTAATGAAAGAGACGTGTGTGGGAGAGAGGTTCATTCCAAGAGAGGTGCCTCCCATCTAAAGAAAACCTGGCACTAGGATCTGCCAAATGGAATGAGAGGCAGCTAAAGAACTACTCAGCCCAGTTCCTCCCTGCCCAGGACCCATGGAGGACAGCCAGTCTTAAGTTAAGGCTCTCAGGCTGTGTTCTTGAGATCTGCCTGAAGCAAAATAATAAAAATGACAACTGAAAGAAAGAAAAAAACGCAACCTAAAAAGTTCAGGTTTTCTTGTTTTCTTCCTTAGATAGGTCTTCCCAGAGACAAATGAAACAACAGTGTCGTTGAGTTAGCCACTGTCCACTGTCTAGGACAGATACCCACAATATTTGAATCTATGCTTTGCCCAGGATACCTGATTTTGCCAAATCTCAGACCACTAAAGAGTGAGGACTTGAGGTTTGGTTTCTTTTAAAGCACAACATGAAGAGAGGCTTTCACTGACATCCCCCGCTGGCCAATACAGAAACCCCTTGTTCAGGAGAATGTGGACCACTGCTTCTCAACACTCTCTAAGAGGAGTGCTGGGGCTTCCTTACCTGACTGCTCTGTGGCAGATTTGGGGTTGTCTTGTGCAGTTGCTTTTGCAAAAACACCAACTGTGGGCAAACTACTGTCCACAAGACCAATAGCTTCATAGCCAACGTCGGGGCCCAAATCACTCCTAACAAGAGAGAAGAGGGTGTTCTGTCAAGGGACTGTAAGGAATGACACGGTAGCACATATTCACCACGACAATGCACTTTTTTTTTTCTTTTTTTTTTCCCTGAGACGGAGTTTCGCTTGTCACCCAGGCTGGAGTGCAATGGTGAGAACTCAGCTCATTGCAACCTCTGCCTCCTGGGTTCAAGTGATTCTCCAGCCTCAGCCTCCTGAGTAGCTGGGATTACAGGCATCCACTATCACACCTGGCTAATTTTTGTATTTTTAGTACAGACGGGATTTTACCATGTTGGCCAGGCTGGTCTTGAACTCCTGACCTCAAGTAATCTGCCCGCCTTGGCCTCCCAGAGTGCAGGGATTACAGACGTGAGCCACTGTGCCTGACCAACACCACACTCTTATGCTAACCAAAGAACTCAGTATGCATATCACGAGACGCCAAACTGATCTGCTGTTGCTAGAGCATCTAGGGATGACCATGAGAAAGTAAGATTAACCCTAACAGCTTTGACTTTTCCTTAAAAAGCCATTACACACGATCACATATCCATGCAGTGATTGAAATGTTCTTCAATTTATTCATGCTTTTATCCCATGCCACATTTGAAAAGTGATGAGGTCCCCACTTTTGCTATTCACTACTTTCGTCTTGAAATTCCCTTTTTGAAGCTTTAAAGAGTGTTCCACATTTATAGAATTCAGAATTTGAGATGTTTTATGGTTTCATTAACCTACGGTATTTCCCCTTAGCCTCCACTTTTCTTTTCTTTAGCTTTTAAAACGTTTTTATTTAAAAAATTCAGACGAGCTCTTGGTATGTTGCCCAGGTTGGTCTCGAACTTCTGGGCTCAAGCAATCCCCCAGCCTCGGTCTCCCAAAGTGCTGGGATTAGAGGCATGAGCAACCACACCAGACCAGCCTTCATCTTTTAGGACTGGAATGCTTTCTGACATTCTTTTTTTTTTGAGACGGAGTCTCGCTCTATTGCCCAGGCCAGAGTGCAGTGGTGTGATCTCGGCTCACTGCAACCTCCACCTCCCGGGTCCAAGCAATTCTCCTGCCTCAGCCTACCGAGTAGCTGGGATTACAGGTGTGCGTCACAATGCCAGGCTAATTTTTGTATTTTTAGTAGAGACAGGGTTTCACCATGTTGGTCAGGCTGGTCTCGAACTCCTGGCCTCATGATCCGCCCACCTTGGCCTCTGAGATATTTTGCCAGAAGTGCTGGTGCCATCTCCATTCATTCACCTAATCTAACAAACGTCAGACAGAACACTTAAAATAACTTTTTTTTCTCTTTTAATGTTTTACAAAAGGAGCAGTTTGGTGAAAAACCAGGACACTTTTGCCAGATGGCTACCTGAGGGTAGAATGTGCGGACATGAGATGGACTTTTTTCCCTTCTGTATGAAGCTAACTAGCTCATAATAAAACCAAACCATAACTCTGTGTTATGGTCCTAGAGATACTGAACTGTAATCAATTGGGTCCCCAAGGCACACCACTATTACCAGAACATTGACTGATGCCAGTACGGCTTAGCAGCTCCAGTCATATTTTCTCCAGCCAATCTTCCACTCACAACAGCATGATCATGGTGCTCTACCCGCCTCCTTCCCAACTTTATATCATAGAAGCATGCAGCATCTCCTGCCTGTGGAAACAAATACGTAACATGAACACATGATAAAAAAAAAAAAAAAAAAAA
>NW_016827593.1:46232-50380 GCF_001698545.2 Rhinopithecus bieti
TTGACCCCATTTTTTTTTTTTTTTTTTTTTTTTTTTTTGAGACTGAGTCTTGCTCTGTCGTTGCCCAGGCTGGAGGGCAGTGGCGTGATCTCTGCTCACTGCAGCCTCTGCCTCCTGAATTCAAGTGATTCTCCTGCCTCACTCAGTCCCCCAAGTAGCTGGGATAACAGGCCTGTGCCACTACACCCGGCTAATTTTTGTATATTTTAGTAGAGACGGGGTTTTGCCATGTTAGCCAGGCTGGTCTCAAACTCCTGATCTCAAGTGATCCACCTGCCTCAGCCTCCCAAAGTGCTGGGATTACAGGCGTGAGCCACTTCGCCTGGCCCACGTATTACTTTTATAACAAGTTAAAAAAATCCAGTACATTTCATCTTTTTTTTTTAAAGCAAGGTTTGGAGGGGGAAAAAATTTCCTTCAAGGTGCCTATGTCCTTAGTTGCAGAGTCCATAAACACACACAATACACTTGTAACTAGCAATGGGGAAATTACCTCATGGTTCCTACATACTATAGTCTTGTTTGTGTCATAATAGATTGTAAAAAACAGCTAAAAATAGTACTCAAGGAAAATGAAAACAGCGTAATTTTCCTTTCTAGGGAACAGGTTATAAATTGCTTCATCCTCCATCCTCCGGATTCACGTTTGGGCAAAGGGAACAGCAGATCCATCTGAAAGCTATGTGCATGCCCACCAGGGGTTATGCCAGTGGCTGATGCCAATAAGTAGAACCGGAAGAGTTCTACTCCTGCAGGCATGCACACTGCTCATTTTATCTGCCACTAGCTTGCACATGAGGCCATACCTGGTCTTCTGAATCAAGCAGTTCACACATTTCTATTCTGTACCCTCAGCCTCTAAACACTCTGACCCTATTTGGTTAGGCTGATGAGCTTTAGCACACCACCAGGCAGACCTGTTCACAGGCTAGGGAGAATGAACTGTGCCTGGTCATGCTGTAGCACACTTACCACCCAGATGTTAGAGCGTGCTTGTAGCTCTGCATTTACCCGGAAGCCACCAAAATCTGAGTCTATTTCCAGGCCACCAGTCTTGGCCAACTCAACATTGGGCTCCAGGCCCACAGCCGCCACTATGTGGTCAGTTTCTACCTGAGGTAAAAAAGAAATAATTCAATTACCACAGTTCCCATGTATGCCTATAGGCGTTAACAATGGCCCATCATGCCATTAAGAATTGGGACTTCAAAAAATCATGGGTTAACTTACCTCTGGTAAATGGATTTTAAGTTCTATTTCATAAGCCTCCACCACCCCATCCCATGCACATCCCCCATGTCATTCGAACAGAAATCTGCCACCCTAGCCAGGACTCAAAACTCTGTGAGACAGATAGAAAGGGGCTAAGGGAAAGTGGTTCACAGGTGTCTCCTCTGGCTCTCATCATTCTGTTTTAATGGAGGGGTAGTTAATTCCGAAAATTATATCAGGTTAATGGCAACTGCCAGGAAAAATAATCTACTGGTGTCAAATAAAGGAGTAAGAATGAGGCAAGGGGAGTGGAGAACTGGAAGGCCTCCTGGCGGGCTGTCTTTTCCTTCCTTACCTTCCTGCCGTCTTTCAGCTTGATAAGTAACTTGCCACTGCTGACTCCAACCGATTGAACAATAGCATTTGGCATCACCTTAACCCCCTCTGTAAAGGCAAACAAGACCTGAGAGTGAGCCTACGAGGCTGTCACTTTCATGGGAAGTAGGGAAGCTGACCAGTGGTCTCCTTCATGGAAAAACCAATAATCAGTACACAGGCAGTTTTGGAGAGCCGCAAGAACCTACACCCATGGCTCATTTTCAGCACTTCCAGGAATTTGGGGCATGTGATTCAGAACACCTAGATGAACTTAGCTGACTGGAGAATGGTGGAAACATTTTACAGGCCAGGTGATAGGGCTTATGTCAAGGGGGTTCCCATAGAAGCGAAGTTTGCCTTAGGTCACACTCAAAGGAAATAGAGTGGCAGCATATAGAAACAGTCTCTCTACCTCGTCTGACTTTTTCCATGGTCCAGTTGCTGAGGTATTCGGGGAGGATCTTTCCCATATTTCCTTTCTCGGGGAAGAGCTGAATCACTTCTGTGCCCAAGGCTCGAGCTGGGAAGAAGAAACAGAGTAGTTATAGCAGGAAGCAAAAGTCAATCCTAGAAAGACAGTAAGAGAAGTAAAGGAGCAGCAGGCAGGCCTCACTAAAGACAGGGCAGAGCTGCAATCCGGGCCAGAGCGCCCACTTACAGGACACTGGGCATGAGGGCCTAGGTGCTCAAGTTCATTTGTAACGCAAATACAACAGGTATCAGAACTTCTGGTCCCAGATTAAGCTTCAGATGGCGAACTCTGTGTACTTCCACCCATGCAGTCACCTAAGGCTTACACAAGTGCTTTGCAACCTCTGATTAGGAAGCATCCTCCTGAAAAGAGCCCTGATTTCATATATCTGAAAAAGAACATTAAGGTAACTAGTTGCCATGAAACATTCCAACTGGAGCTCACAGATCTGTCAAGCTGGGAACCATCATGTGCCCAAAGAAGGTTTTGGCTTTTTACAGGAAGCAGCAGTTCAAAGACCTATTATTCTGTAGTCTGCATTGCCCTTATCATCTTCATAAGTTACTTTCCTTAATATTTTATTTCTAAGGAGTCCTGGCATAGAGGGTAGAGGAAAGGAAAGAAAGCACTGCTGTTGGCAGGGTGCAGTGGCTCACACCTGTAATCCCAGCACTTTGGGAGGCCGAGGTAGGTGGATCACCTGAGGTTGGGAGTTCAAGACCAGCCTGACCAACATGGAAAAACCCCGTCTCTACTAAAAATACAAAATTAGCCAGCTGTGGTGATGCACGCCTGTAATCCCAGCTACTCCAGAGGCTGAGGCAGGAGAATCGCTTGAACCTCGGAGGCGGAGGTTGCAGTGAGCAGAGATCGCACCATTGCACTCCAGCCTGGGCAACAAGAGCGAAACTCCGTCTCAAAAAAATAAAATAAAATAAAATAAAATTAAATTAAAAAGCGTCGCTGTTAAGTTGCTCAGCTGACAGCTTTTTGGTCACCAAGGGATCCCTCACCAGAACTAATCTCAGTGCTTAGCTTTTCACTATATAAACCTTAATTAAACTCTTTCTACGGATCCTGCCAAACACATCTCTGGGATTCACAGAAAAGCTGTATAAGACTAGAGAAAGAATATCAAGGTCACTCCTCAATACTCACCCTTTCTGCCAAGAGCACAGGCCAGTTCGCTACCAAGGAAGCCCCCACCGATAATCGTAATTGATTTGACTTCCCGTGAAATCTTCTCCAAGCTTCTAAAGTCTCCAATCTGCAGGACCACATCAGTTTAGTCCATTAATTTCCAAAAGGGGCATCGGATAATAATACTAGGAAGTAGTTTCTTCTAAATCTTTGGCAACAGTAAATTTTCTCCTTGTATAAAGTGACTCAATTATAACTTCTATGTTATTAATGCAAATTTCTTTCTTCATGGTAAAATTCCTTCTATAAACAGTGGTTCTCAATTGGTGGCAATTTTGTCCCTATCTTCCCCAGGAGGACATCTGGCAATATCTGAAGACATTTTTGGTTGTGAGGGCAAGTAGGTGCTCCCAGCATTTAGTGTACAAGAGGCCAGGATGCTAACATACTACAATGGCATAAGACAGCCCCCACTACAATTATCCAGCTCAAAATGCCAATACTGCAGAGGCTGACAAACCTTGTTCTAGGAAGAACTTAAAAGACAGTACACAGTCTGGCCAACAGGGTGAAATCTCATCCCTACTAAAAATACAAAAAAAATTAGCTGGTCGTGGTGGCACATGCCTGTAATTCCAGCTACTTGGGAGACTGAGTCACAAGAATCGCTTGAACCTGGGAGGTGGACGCTGTAGTGAACCAAGATCATGCCACCGCACTCCAGCCTGGGCGATAGAGTGAGACTCAGTCTCGGAAAAAAAAAAAAGGGCCGGGCGTGGTGGCTCACGCCTGTAATTTCAGCACTTTCGGAGGCCAAGGCAGGTGGATCACAAGGTCAGGAGATTGAGACCATCCTGACTAACATGGTGAAACCCCGTCTCTACTAAAAATACAAAAAATTAGCTGGGCATGGTGGTGGATGCCTGTAGTCCCAGCTACTTGGGAG
>NW_016827593.1:50681-55648 GCF_001698545.2 Rhinopithecus bieti
AAAAAAAAAAAAAAAAAAAAAGACAGGACAAATCTTATCCCTGAAAAAATGACAGCAGTTTTTATATGCACAGTGTTAAGCAGCAGAACACCCCTTGCTTTTCTTTAGGTACTTTTTTCTCTGAAGTCTCTACACAGCACTTGCAATGAAAATGCCAACAGGCTATAAGGGGTTCCAATGAATCAAACGCATCAGGAAAAAACAACTATGGAAGAGCAATCAGAAGGATCTATTGCAAGCAATACAAACACTCCATTTTTTCCGTAGGAGCTTAAAACACTTGAGTGAGGTATCTGAGGTGCAGAGAGAGGAAGTGACTTGCTCAAGGCCAGATAACAAGTCTGGAGAAGAGCCATAAATAGAACTTGGATCTCCCAAGTCCCGGGTGGGTGCTTGGGGACTGTAAGATTATACTACCTCTTCAAAAACAACACAAAGAAAACACTAAAGCAGACAATTACCTTTCTGAAAAGCGTTGTTCTACTCTTCACCTCTGCTCCAGCCCTATCAATGGCAGACAGACTTCTTGGAGTACCTCCTGGAAATAAGAGAAGGAAAACCCTTTAGCCCAACAAGCAGAAGCTAGCCCAAACAATACTCCCTCCACCACACAAAGGTGGAGCCCTCTTCACTTAGCACCATGGCGGCAACAACAGGATAGGATATGAAGGCTTTGTTTGCCTTCAGCTCGCCTCACAGCAGGCTTTTTGTCAGTTGTCTTTGAGAAGCAGATTTGAGAGTCTGTCTTCAAGGGGTACACCCTCCCCCTAGGTGGCCAAAAGGCCTTACTTTTGGCTTCCATGTTCTCTTCTAGTTTCTCATGAGGATTTGCCAGCTAGCATAGCTACATGGGTTTGATGAATTGCTTCTGTCTCCTCTCTTGGTTTCTGATTGCAACTGGCAATGAAGCCACAAACAACATCACTTTCAGGGCACAGGGCACAGGGTGAAGGCTAAGCAGGGAGAGAAAAAAGGGCAACTTCTTCATGCCTTTACCGGGAGAAGAGCAAGGATCATCCAGAAGGGCTGGTGATCCAGGATGCCTGGACACAGCCAGCTTTTGTACCAAGAGAAGACACCCACTTCAGAGAGTCTGGGTTTCCATTTTCTTAAGTAGTAATACCTTCTATAGAGAAAGCTGGACTCTAAAACTTGAATGAGCTGTATCAGGGAAGAAAGCCATCTCCAGAAATGCTCACCTGTTGCAATCAAGCACTTTTCATAAGTTATTTGAGAGCCATCATTAAGTTTCACCATGTTGTCTCTCACATCCAGCTGTACTACCTGGTACAGTCACACACATACACAAAAGAGGTAGAGATGAATTAGCTTTGAAAAAAATTTATTGAGATATAATTCACATCAAATTCACCATTTTAAAGTGTGGAATTCTGTGGATTTCAATATATTCACAAGGTTGTGCCACCATCACCACTATCTGATTTCAGAATATTTCCATCACCACCCCCAAACTCCAGGCCAATAAGAAGTTGTCAGTCCAGGACGGGCAGAGTGACTCATGCCTGTAATCCCAACAATCTGGGAGGCTGAGGCGGGCGGATCACTGAGGCCACGAGTTCGAGACCAGCCTGGCCAATATGGCGAAACCCCGTCTCTACTAAAAATACAAAAAGTAGCCAGGTGTGGTGGCATATGCCTGTGGTCCCAGCTACTGGGGAGACTGAGGTAGGAGAATCACTTGAACCTGGGAGGCAAAGGTTGCAGTGAACCGAGATCATGCCACTGCACTCCAGCCTGGGCAATAGAGAAAGATTCTGTCTCAAAACAAAACAAAACAAAACAAACAAACAAACAAACAAACAAAAAAGTTGTCAGCCCAATAAGAAGAATTAGTTCTTGACCTAAAGCGATCCTTAAGAAACCATATCCAAGTAATCATGGGAACCACAGTTTCTGGTACCCAGTTTTTTCAGGCAGTCATATGGTGGAAATAGACAGAAAGCAGGTAACATTAGAGCAAGTCATGACAGTCCCAAAGCCCTGCCCCATGTGTGGAAAAGGAGAATCAGAATAGCCTTTCTTATTTGGCTGTTTGGAATTACTTATTATTACTTTGTTAATAACCCTCCTACGTCTACAACATTTTTACAGAATGCTTTCTCCAACTTGTAGCCTTCACTGAAACTTGGCTCTCTCTTAAGGAGAGCTTACATGTAAAGGCTGTTAGTTCCCCCACACTCCACATCGCAAGGCCAGGAGGAGGTGTTGGCATTTTGCAAGCTTCTTGAGGTTACTGGTCTGCTGCTTCCAGATTCTTGTACTTTCATTCTCTTCTGAGGGACATCAGAGGAGTCCTATATTCCTATGAATCACTTTTTTGAGCCACCTCCTTGCTACTCCTCCTGATTCACTGAAGACCTTGGAAACTGGCTCATACTGTTCCTCATCTTGTTATCTCCTAAACCGCTCCTTCTACCTCAATTATCCTACTTGTTGGTCACAATTTTCCATCCCTTCAGCTTTCGCTCAGTCTGTCTCCTATACTTGCTTTCAATTTTCTCTTTTTATTTGACTAGCTGCTCCATTCTAACTAATTTGGGCTGATGGTAGAACATCCAAACTGTTCTTTTGCCAGTACCTTTAATTCCCTTGCACCCTACTCCTTCTTATGGTTAAGAGCTTGAGCTTTGGAGTCAGAGAGAATAGGCACCCAGTCTTTGCTCCACTCTTTACTAGCTATGAGACCATTCAATTAAGCACCTACTATGTATCAAGTTTAGACAGTGATCCTCACTACTTTCAGAGTTTAGTGGCCAGGACAATTTAATAAGCACTAACAGTAATCAAGAGTGATAAATGTGATATGAGTGGTAAGAACAGTGCAGGTAGTACTGGGAACATATGACATATGCAGTCTAGTCAGGGTGGGTTGGGTAAAGCTTTCTAGAGGCAACGACATGAACTGAGATCTGATGCAGCTTCTTTAGCCTCCTTTGATTTGTCCTTGGTAAGCTCCCTCTTCAATCCAATCCCGCTACTCAACCCTCACATTGCTCGCTCTCAGATAACCATCTTATGTTCTATTGTATTGTGAAAACAAATGAAGCCATTAGATGTGATCTTCCACAGCTTCCCATGAGGCATGAGGGCTCCCCACCACCCCCGCCCAGCCTATTAACATTCTTGTCCCATCCAACAGGTCCCGCCTTTGATTCTATGTCCTCTGCACGCTTTTATCCAATTGCCATCTCTCTGTTCTCATTTAAATCTTTTGAAAGAGTACTTTACCCTCTTTTCTAACTTCCCAGTGGTATCTGTTTTATTTTATTTTATTTTATTATTTTTTTGAGATGGAGTCTTGTTCTGTCACCCAGGCTGGAGTGCACTGATGCAATCTTGGCTCACTGCAACCTCCGCCTCCTGGATTCAAGCAATTCTTGTGCTTCAGCCTCCTGAGTAGCTGGGATTACAGGTGTGCACTACCACACCCGGCTAATTTTTGTATTTTTAGTAGAGACGTGTTTTCACCATGTTGGCCAGGCTGGTCTCTAACCCCTGACCTCAAGCGATTCACCGCTTCAGCCTCCCAAAGGTATCTGAACTGCCAAATCTCATGGTGCATTTTACAGTTCTTTTCTTCCCAGATTCCTCTGCCACAGTAATACTGTGGATCACATCCTCCTTCTTGAAACTCCCTATATCCTTGGCTCCTGTCCTCAGGTTTCCTCATACTACTCTTTTAAGTTCTTTCCTAGTCTCCTTTGTGGGTTCTTCTTAACCCTGCCTCCTAAAAATTGGGGTTCCCCAGGGCTCTATCCTTGCCTTACTCCTCTTCTCACCAGATCAGTTCTCCCTGGGAGGCTTCACCTACTCTCATGGTTTCAACTCCTACACATATGCAGATGATTCTCGACTATCTGTCTGAGCCCAGGTCCCCTGAGCGTAGCAGTCATATGTCCAACAGCCCAGAAGACACCTTCACACAGACATTCCACTTCATACTTAATGGTCCAAAACTGAATTTTATCTTCTCCCTTAAACTAGCTCTTCCTCTTGTAATGTCTTTTGTCCAAAACTGAATTTTATCTTCTCCCTTAAACTAGCTCTTCCTCTTGTAATGTCTTTTTCAGCTGAGACATGCAGGCTAGAAATTAGAAAATCATCTTTGCCTCCTCCATCTCCTACCTTTAACCAACCACCAAGCCTCATCAAGCATGCCTCCTAAGCATGCCTCAAGTGTGCTCCCTACTTCTCTTCACCTTTCTATCAAGAAGTAATACTGGCTGGACATGATGGCTCACGCCTGTAATCTCAGCACTTTGCGAAGCCGAGGTGGGTGGATCACCTAAGGTCAGGAGTTCGAGACCAACCTCGCCTACATGGTGAAATCCTGTCTCTACTAAAAAGACAAAAAAAAATTAGCCAGGTATGGTGGCGCATGCAGCTACTTAGGAGGCTAAGGCAGGAGAATCACTTGAACCTGGAAGGCAGAGGTTGCAGTGAGCCAAGATCACGCCACTGTACTCCAGCCTGGGCAACAGAGTGAGAATCTGTCTAAAAAAAAAAAAAAAAAAAAATTAATACACTGTACACTGATGCTATTAATAGTTTAGGCTCTGGAATCAGAATATCTGGGTTCCAATTCTGTGGCCTCAGACAGACCCGGGTTCAAATTCTCTCTCTACCGCTTACTAGCTATGTGAGTTTAGGCAAATTATTTAAAATTTATTTATTTTTAAAAATTTCAACTTATTTCTCTGTAAGAGGGAAATAATATCCACCTCATAAGATTATTGGGAGGATAAAATGAGATGGTACACATAAAGCATTTAATAACTGTGCTTACAAGATTAGAATAGGTACTATACAAATTTTACCTCTTACTTTCTTCTTCTTCATCATCATCATCACACCACTACTATTCTAATCTGGGATCTCATCATCTGTTGCCTAGATTATTGCAATAATCTCTGAAATGGTCTCCCTCTAGTCTTTTTTTTTTTTTT
>NW_016827593.1:55984-60649 GCF_001698545.2 Rhinopithecus bieti
ATCTCCTGACCTCGTGATCCGCCCGTCTCGGCCTCCCAAAGTGCTGGGATTACAGGCTTGAGCCACCGCGCCCGGCCTCCCTCTAGTCTTGTCTCACTGAAATCCATCCTCCTCACAGCCAATAGTGATTATTTAAAATTCAATTGCCTAAAAGGCAACAGCTCCCCAGCTCTCCAGTGCAGAAAAAGCTCTTTCATGCAAAGCCCTCCACAATCAGGCCCCTTGCTTCATCTCTTGCCACTTGCTAACTTGTACCTAACTGCTCTGTCAGTACCAAGCTGCTTCTATTTCCTGGCACCAAACATGCTTTCTTGTACCCCTGTGCTTTTGCTTAAATGCTGTTCTTTTTTACTTGAATGCTCTTCACTCTTCTCTAGTCTGGTGAATGCCTCTTCATTCCATAAGACTGCCCATTCTGTAAGACCTTCTCCTCCAGAAAGCCTTTCCTGATGTCATCACTCAACTGGGCATGCTTCCCAGTATCTCCCACAACATACTGCACAGGTCTGTCTTACTACACACCTATGTGTTATGATTATGTATTTATGTTTCTGCCTAATACAGTTAGCCCCTAGAGGGCAGGGCCTGAGTGTTGTTTACACATAGAGGACACAATGTCTCATTACCAGCTTATCAACAAATCTATATCCATCTTCTCTGTCTAATGTCCCCTTACAGAAGTGGGTATGTTCCTAACAAAGGACAATCCCTCCATTTATGCTGTGTATCTCATCTACTCTGGGCTTTTGCTCCTTCAGAAAACACCTCCCTATTGGAACAGTGCCATTAGTTTACACACACACTCTAGTACCTGCCATTAACAACAATAAAATATAACAAAACCATCCTGGAACTCCAGAAATACCCTCTAATAACTGACCTTATTACTCAGACACTCACTTTTTAAAGTCTAACAATATCTTCTATGCTGAGTTATGTCCAAATTATTTTACTATAATGAATAATACATATTTGTCAATCTTTTCTCATCGATAATCCCAGAGAGAAGTTAGTGTGGGAAAATAGGAAGGATGAGGAAGGGTAGAAGAGCAAACAGGAGAGATAGCAGCTTTTAGGGTCAAGTTGAGTCAGCATGCTACCCTAGGCTTTGATACTAGTGCTTTCCCCAGAAAGACACACTCAGCATTATTAAACCTAAAGCAGCTCGATCCTTCTTTGATGAGCTACAATGGCAGGACAGACATAAATGGTAATGGAAACACACATCACCATACTGGCTGGTGGGCACGTACGTAGAGCCTAACAAAGGAAGCGGTCTACTAGCTCACCTTCTTCCCAGTGAGGACGGCCACACCACCATTCTCAATGTGAGGCAGGTCCTGAGCAGAGACATAGAAAGAAGGTGGCTGGAAATATATGCTGTATGGAGAAGAGAGGGAGAATATTATAAGCATGTGGAACTGTTATCAGCTTCCCCCATAGCTTTAATAAAACTGTTTCCATTATCAGAAACTTTAAGGGACGTTTTCCAAAGTAGGTCTCCAAGTCTATTAAATCGTGGTCATGACTTGCTTATATACAGGCATCCAGATCAGTAGTTCTCAACTTGGGGCAATTTTGCCCCCAGGGGATGTTTGCCAGTGTCCAGAGACAATCTACGTTGTAACAACTTGGGTAGGGATGCTACTCATATCGAGTGGGTAATGGCCAGGGATGCTGCTAACCATCCTATGACGCACTGGACAGCTCCCCACCCCCAGCAAAGTGTTATCCTGCTCCAAATGTCAATAGTGCTGAGGCTGAGGATCCTGCTCTAGATTTAGGTTCATTTCAAAGTAAGAAGAAGTGGAGCACTCACGGAGCTGGTATTCACATATCCACCCAAATGGGTTGTCCAGAATGGTGCTCTTCAATGGAACAACTAATTCTAGCTCCTGAGATGACTCTGCCTCAAACAGTTATCAACTATGATATATTAATATTAATTAGTTTATTAATATTGGCGGGGTGCAGTGGCTCAGGTCTGTAACCCCAGTGCTTTGGGAGCCCAAGGTGGAAGGATCACTTGAGGCCAGGAGTTTGAGAACAGATTGGGCAACATAGCAAGATCTCATCTCTAGAAAAAAAATTTTTAAATTAATAAAAAGCACATGGTGGTACGCACCTATAGTCCTAGTTACTCGGGAGGCTGAGGTGGGAGGATCACCTGAGCCCAGGAGTTTGAGACTGCAGTGAGCTATGATTTGGCCACTGCACTCCAGCATGGGTGACAGAGCCAGACCCTGTCTCTAAAAATATGTATATATGTATGTATGTATGTATGTATGTATGTATGTATGCATAAATATATATATAAAGTTAGCCACTAACTTAATTGAAAGTATACATCCTGTTTGAAAATGGAACATGACAGTGGGGGTGAGGGAGAAGGGTAAGTTTGTAAAATTTGGTCCGGTATCAAAGGGGTCACCAATGAGAAAAAAATTGGAACCCAAAGCACATGGTACTAGAATTAAGAGATCTAAGTTGTCCTTCAAAAGGAAAAAGCTTCTGGACCTGTATCTCCAAGTCTGTCATGCAAAAATTCTAACAGAGGCTCTTCCTTACAGTCTTCTTACTCTACTCCTGAAATTCTAAATGCCTGCTAGGCTGTCAAAGAGAATGCTGTTAAGTATTTTCTTTTCTTCTGCTCTTGTAGGACATGTCTAGGCAAGTATAAAGAAGTGATGGCTGGGCACAGTGGCTCACGCCTGTAATCCCAGCAATTTGGGAGGCCGAGGCGGGGCAGATCACAAGGTCAGGAGATTGAGACCATCTTGGTCAACATGGTGAAACCCCGTCTCTACTAAAATACAAAAAAATTAGCTGGGCGTGGTGGTGTGTGTCTGTAATCCCAGCTACTTGAGAGGCTGAGGCAGGGGAATTGCTTGAACCTGGGAGGCGGAGGTTGCAGTGAGCTGAGATTGTGCCACTGCACTGCACTCCAGCCTGGTGACAGAGCAGAAAGACTCTGTCTCAAAAAAAAAGAAAAAAAAAAAGAAGTGACAATACAGGCCAAGTTGATCTTCACCTAAAGAAACTTAACATAAAGGTTCCAGAAATAGGAACATTAGTATTTCAGAGGCCAATATTACACCATCAACTGTTGGTAGATCTGGTAACAGAATCCAGGACTCTCGCCCTTTGTAGACTGTTATCTCTAAGCTGTACCAAGTGTGGACCGTAGTAGACTCTAGTGGACAGCCAAGTCATCCCTCCTATTCACTGTACACAGTCAGTGGCAAAATCCTAACCTACTCTCTGTGCTTAGCTGAAGTTGTTAGTCAGACTCATTTTACATAAGCAAACACACCTTCTCTCTTTTCCATTCCACTGTTTGAATCGCAGTGTCTTTGTGACATTTGGGTCATCTGAAAACCACAGTTCTTTTGAAAGAGGAGGTCGCATGTATGGCAGCTCAGGATCTTCAGATACAATCAGTACCTTCAGACATAAAAATCATGATGCTTATCAGAGCCAAGTAATTTAAGAGGCAAATGTCAAAACGTTCACATTAGCTAAATACTTGCAGACTGTACCCTCTGTGCCAAGCAAAAAAAACATGTACCTTACCCTGGCCCCAGGATCCCGAGCCCGGATGGATCTGGCTGCAGCAAAAGCAGCCGTGCCTCCACCGATTAGCAGAAAAGGAACATGACTTGGCACGTTGTCTTGAGGAACTTCCTCTCCTTCTGAAGCTGAAAGCAACAGAACACACTGGATGAATCTTCTTGAAGTCTCAGATGATTCTTTGCCACTGTTAAAAAAAAAATCACCTTGCACTTGTCTCAATCTTCCACATAAAGCTAGCAAAACATAGGACCTACACTAACCTTAGCAATCTTCACAGCATCCTGATGGGAGAGGGAAAGCAAGTATCCCTTTCATTTCATAAGTGAAAAATAGGAGAATGATTTCACCAATGTCATTCATTCATCAGTTCTGAACTGGTACTAGGACATGGCTTAAATATTTAGTTACTTCTAAAACATTTAGAAAGTATACATCAGTAGGCTTCTGCCCTTCCCATCAATTTCCTAGAGATCACCAGGAAAATATCAAGCTCAGTTTCACCTTCCGTTAGCAACAAAGGGAGAAAATCCAGGGGGTCAGTTGGGGATTATTATACAATGGTCAAGAATAAGGAGGTGCTTTTGAAAAAAGCAGAACAAATTGCCTACCCAGAGTTGTGGGGCTTATTAAAGGATTAAAACATTCCTCTCTGAAAATTGAAGCAAATCATGTGAAATGGAAGTGATAGCTAGGGTATGTGCTTTAGGAAAGCAAATATACCTTTAGCAACTCGAAACTGCAAAGAATCAAAAGGGGAACAAAACAGGGGAACAAAATCAGAAGAATTTCCTCATTTAAAAAATGGCTTTTGGCCGGGTGTGGTGGCTCACACTTGTAATCCCAGCACTTTGGGAGGCTGAAGCAGGCGGATCACCTGAGGTCAGGGTTTCAAGACCAGCCTGGCCAACATAGTGAAACCTTGTCTCTACTAAACATACACAATTAGCCAGGCATGGTGGCGTGTGCCTGTAATCCTAGCTACTCCAGAGGCTAAGGCAGGAGAATCGCTTCAACCCAGGAGGCGGAAGTTGCAGTGAGACAAGATCAGGCCACTGCATTCCTGCCTAGGCAAAGAACGAAACATCGCCTCAA
>NW_016827593.1:60968-66359 GCF_001698545.2 Rhinopithecus bieti
TTTATTTATTTATTTATTTATTTATTTATTTCAGACAGAGTCTTGCTCTGTTGCCCAAGCTGGAGTGCAGCAGTGTGATCTTGGCTCACTGCAACCTCTGCTGCTTGGGTTCAAGTGATTCTCATGCCTCAGCCTCCCGAGTAGCTAGGATTACAGGTGCCCGCCACCACACCTGGCTAATTTTTGTATTTTTAGTATAGATAGGGTTTCACCATGTTGGCCAGGCTGGTCTCGAGCTCCTGACCTCAGTTGACCTGCACGTCTCGGCCTCACAAAGTGCTGGGATGACAGGTGTGAACCACCGTGCCCAGCCAAGAGACTAATATTAATATACAGAAAAACAACCAATCATAATCATCACTAGCTTTATTCTCAAACCCAAATTTCAGCCAAATGCTTTAAATCACTCCCAGTTCTAGGGTAATACCATACTTTCTAGATGTTTACAATCTCATACCACCATTGCTTCTACAAGACATCCATGAATCACAGCACCCCAACTGTTTATAACTTTCCCTTTGTGAGTCTCAAATCATAGCAAGAATTAAGGGAATACTCACCAGATAATGCGGCCTTTTTCTGTTTCTGTTCTGGTGTCAGCCCTAACCCTGAAATTCTTTCATTGTATCTTTTTTCGTCCTCTTTTATAGTCTTGTAGGCCTGCAGATCCAAACATGGAGAAAGTTTATTTCACCATACAGCTAGCTCATACTGTAAGTAATATTATCTTTCAATTAAATGAGAAGCTTTTGTCTATCTGATGTTAGTTCCTCTATGTCAAAACCACTAAGACAAAGTTGTTTTCTTAAGAAATAAAAAATACTGGGTATGCACATGCTTGGTATGGAAAAAATATGTGTAAGCAGATGAAAATATTCCAGTTTCAGATTTTTAGGCTCTCTGTAAAGAATTCTCCCCATATTTTATTCTGAATGTACAGTTTAAGAAAAAAGAAAAAAAACATTTTATACTAGAAGAATAAAGCACTAGAAAGGGCTAATCTTTATATGAAGCACAGAACGGGGGTTTGGACTATGCTGGACACTAGCCGTGAAATCAATCTATAAGGGTCCCGGGTAGGAAGCTGGGACATAAGTTTTCCTGGTCAACATTCTGGCTTTTGCTGCATACTCACATAGTGGTCAGAAACATGGCCGCCTGTATTCTATTTTTAGAGAGTTACCCATCATTCCCTCAATGGTCTGTCCTTTTCCTAAACTCACAAGGTAGAAGGGATCTCCTTCAGAAAACTACACACAGATTATTTACTAGGGGTCAAACACCTTGCTTAAACACCTGTTATATTTCAAATATTCTATCTTCTCTAGCCTTTCAAATTGGAAAAGGGTAATTTTACCATTATGACTAGTTGTGTTGTTTTTTTTTTTAACATACAGCACCAGAGTTTATTGGAGACCTTTTAAAGAAAAGGTAGGCAAGAATGACTTGACATTATAATGCTTTTGGCTGGGCACGGTGACTCATAACTGTAATCCCAGCACTTTGGGAGGCTGAGGTGGGCAGATCACCTGAGGTGAGGAGTTTGAGACCAGCCCGGCCAACATGGTGAAACCCCGTCTCTACTAAAAATACAAAAATTAGCTGGGTGAGGTGATGCACGCCTGTAGTCCCAGCTACTTGGGAGGTTGAGGCATGAGAATTGCTTGAACCCAGGAGGTGGAGGTTGCAGTGAGCTGAGATCACATCACTGCACTCCAGTGTGGGCGATAGAGCGAGACTCTGTCTCAAAAACAAAACAAATAAACAAAAAACTTACAATGCTTTCACTCTTTTGTACCCCACAGGGTAAACAAAACAGGAATATAAGTGAACATATGTCAAATGAAATCTCAGATTAATTAATTGTAGGAGAAAGTAAAGACAATCAGAGGAACTATCATAAAACATATATATATATTTTTTTTGAGACATAGTCTCACTCTGTTGCCCAGGCTGGAGTGCAGTGGCGTGATCTCAGCTTACCACAACCTCCGCCTCCCAGGTTCAAGTGATTCTCCTGCCTCAGCCTCCAGAGTAGCTGGGACTACAGGCGCACGCTACCATGCCCAGATAATTTTTGTATTTTTAGTAGAGGTGGGGTTTCACTATGTTGGCCAGGCTGGTCTCGAACTCTTGACCTTGTGATCCGCCCACCTCGGCCTCCCAAAGTGCTCGGATTACAGCTGTGAGCCACCGCACCCGACCCCATAAAACATATTCTAAGAATACTTCTATGACTTCCTTCCAGAATAGCCCATCAGGCAATGTGCTGCAATTGAGGAACCTGGATCCTGAGAGCTGGGTTTAACCTGGAAGCATTTAACATTGTGACAAATGAAGTAGAAAGAAGTACTGTATACAAAAAGACAATAGTTACTCCTTGAATTTACCACTAAATTTATCAAATAAACGAATTCAATTAACATTAATTTCAGGAAGAGTTTTTATCTTGGCATCAGATACTAATACACAAGTCCAGTATTTACTCATACCTTAAAAACATTTAAGAAAGGGACTCTGGCTGGGCGTGGTGGCTGACGCCTGTAATTCCAGCACTTTGGGAGGCCAAGTTGGGGGGATCACTTGAGGCCAGGAGTTCGAGACTAGCCTGGCCAACACAGCAAACCCGTCTCTATTAAAAATACAAAAAGTAGCTAGGTGTGGTGGGGCGCGCCTATAATCGCAGCTACTAGGGAGGCTGAGACAAGAGAATCACCTGAATCCGGGAGGTGGTGGTTGCAGTGAGCCGAGATCGCACCACTGCACTCCAGCCTGGATGACAGAGCGAGACTCTGTCTCAAAAACAAATACACAACAAAAAAAACCTAGAGGGGAAAATTTCAGAAGAGAAGAGAAGAGAAGAGAAAAGAGGTTTTACCTAAAAAGATGGCTTACTCTGGTCAACATGAATGAAAAGAGAAATAAATAGGGGCCATGTTCATTGAGAGGAAAATCCTGAAATAGCCTAAGCCCAGCTCACACTTCCTAATGGCTTACACATGAAGGGAAGAGCAGACCAAGAAATACCTAGGTTTAGTGGGGAAAGGGCAAGAATGAGGTTGATATGTCTGATATATATATAAATGTATTTATTTCTTTACCTTTTCCCCAAGGGTTTCTGTACTCCTAGTTTGCACAGATTTCCAATTAATGACATGAATACATGTCAGGTTAAGAAAAACTACAAATTTATGAAAACTATTAGTGAAGACAACTTTTCTAAACAGATGAATATGGTGGCATTTATCCAACTTAATGGGATTTGAAAGGAAACAGGTCATTTTCTGAGTGAGGCAATGCAATCCTATAGTTTAACAATGGCAAAGGGCCCAAATACTAAATCTCATTAAATATTCTAAAGGCTACTTTGGCTCTGCCCACCAACAAAAAATAGAGGACTGAGATTTGAGGATCTGCCTCAGGTCCTAGTGAAAGTTACCAGCAAAAAGAGGAAAAACTCTCACATCAATCCGAATCAGAAGTTCATATTTACAATCCAAGCAGCAGAAGCACTGTTGAAATTTTTTCTTTTTTCTTTTTTTTTAATGAGACGGAGTCTTGCTCTGTCGCCCAGGCTGGAGCGCAGTGGCCAGATCTCAGCTCACTGCAAGCTCCGCCTCCCAGGTTCACGCCATTCTCCTGCCTCAGCCTCCTGAGTAGCTGGGACTACAGGTGCCTGCCACCTCGCCCGGCTAGTTTTTTGTAATTTTAGTAGAGACGGGGTTTCACCATGTTAGCTAGGATGGTCTCGATCTCCTGACCTCGTGATCCACCCGTCTCGGCCTCCCAAAGTGCTGGGATTACAGGCTTGAGCCACCGCGCCCGGCCATAATCAGTGTTTTTCAAACTGTGGTTGCATGCCATTAGTGGGTTGTGAAGTCAATTTAGTAGGTTGCAACCAGCATTAGACGCAAACACAAATAGAAGAGAACAGAAGCTAGAGTAATTACATGACACCTAGTAAGAGTAGTTTTTGAAGTTCTGCTTGTTTTATGTATTTGTAGTCATAAAATGGGTTGTAAGAGAAATGTATTTCTCACTGCAGATCATGGTAAAAATTTTTGAAAGTCGCCAGTTTACTCTCTTCTTTTTGGAGGGTAAAGTGGGAGGGAGGTAAAGAGCTCCCAATACAGGAATTGCCAAAGTAATATTTATACTTAAGTTAGGAACATTTCTTCAAATGAGAGAAAAAAGTTACGAAGAAATACTGCTCACTGTTATGGACTGAATGTTTCCTATTCCTATATTGAAGCCTTAACCCCTTATGTGATGGTATTTGGCAATGGGGTTTTGGGGAGGTGATGATGGTTGAATGAAGTCTTAAGGGTGGGGCCCTAATCAGATAGGGCTGGAGCTCATATAGGAAAGGGAAGACACCCGAGTTCCCTTGCTCACTCTTTCTCCCTCTCTGCCCCCCACCCCCCAAAACCATGTGAGGACACGGCAAGAGGGTGGCTGTCTGAAAGCTAAGAAGAGAGCCCTCACCAGAAACTGAACCCTGTCTGACCTTGATCTTGGCCTTTCCAGCCTTCAGAGCTATGAGAAAATAAACCTCTGTTGTTTAAGCCACTCAGTCTGTAGTGTTTTGTTATGGCAGCCCAATAAACGAATACAAACGTTCCCAACAACTTATAGCAATATCCAATCAAATCTGAACATCGATTTTAAATTCATCGTTCTCTTGAGACTAATACCAATTTCGGACAAAAAAACTAAGCCACTTCAGATCAAGTTTTCAATGATTTAAAACCTAAAACAAAACTGTACATAACAGTTCAATAACAGTTGTAGGTAGACAAAAGCTTATCATTTAACCTGGAACCACTTTATAATACAGTAGCTTCATTATTACCAGTGTTGGATAAACACAGAGTACAATGAGGCATTTAACTGAATGACTTGAGAGGAACTTGTGCTTCTTAGATATTTCTAAGGCAGGAGAAAAGAACAGTGACCAGCCCTGTCTTGTAGCTTGGCATCAAGAGAATTTGCATGGTCAACTCTGTGGAAGCCATCCAACTCTGGTACAGCAACACAGACCAGGAATTTATCAGGTTTAAATTGTTACCAACATACTGAACACAAAGGCTTTAATCTATTTTTGAATGAATGGGGTGGAACTGATGGGAAAAGCTGAGAGATATGAAATGGAAAAAGTAAGGCTCAGAGGGTAGTATCTGAATTACGAATGAGAGGCATTAAAGAAAGCAATCTACATGAATGTGTTAGCTTGTACTGCTTCAGCCACTTTTGACCAAATTAGAGATTACAAAGGGACACTGCCAAATGAATTTACTTCGAAATAGAGGCTGCAGGTGGAAAGGTGGATAGGGAGAATATTGCAATTTCTATGGCTTTTGGATCTCCTCAGAAGCATTCAATAAAATGCCT
>NW_016827593.1:69181-73900 GCF_001698545.2 Rhinopithecus bieti
GCTCCCCCCCGCCCCCCCCCCCTGGGACAAAGGGGGAATTCTCTCCAAAAAAAAAAAAAAAAAAAAAAAAAAGGAAAAGAAAAAAGAAAAAAGGTCGGGTGCAGTGGCTCACACCTGTAATCCCAGCACTTTGGAAGGCTGAGGCAGACGAATAACCTGAGGTCGGGAGTTAGAGACCACCCTGACCAACATGGAGAAACCCTGCTTATACTAAAAATACAAAAAATTAGCCAGGCGTAGTGGCGCATGCCTGTAATCCCAGCTACTCGGGAGGCTGAGGCAGGAGAATCGCTTGAACCCAGGAGGTGGAGGTTGCGGTGAGCCGAGATTGCGCCATTGCACTCCAGCCTGGGCAACAAGAGCGAAACTCTGTCTCAAAGAAAGAAAAAGAAAAAAGGAAAAAAAAAAAAAAGCAAAACCCACTCATGGCTCCTGGGCCCCACAAAAGCAGGTGACTAACTGGCTTTGGCCTGTGGCTATAGTTGGCAGACCCCAATCTAGAGCAGTGGTTCTCAAACGTGAGAGTGTATCCAAATGCCCTGAAGGGTTTACAAAACAAAGCGGGCCAGGCCCCAGGTCCAGAGGTTCTGATTCAATAGATCTGGGATGGGGCTCAATAATGTGCATTTCTAACAAGTTCCCAGGGGATGCTGCTGTTGCTGATGCTGCTGTTAGGATGGGGACCATACATTGAGAAACATCCATCTAGAGCAAGTACATCCTATCCTTTGGCTTCCTCGGGTCACATTGGAAGAAGAACTGTCCTGGGCCACAAAAAAAAATATACTAACACTAACCATAGCTGATGAGCAAAAAAAAAAAAAAAAAAATCGCAAAAAAATCTCATAATGTTTTAAAAAAGTTTACAAATTTGTGTTGGGCTGCAGGTTGGACAAGCTTAGTCTAGGGGCTGACACATATGTTCCTGTCCTGTCTAGGCTTTAAAAGACAAACAGAATGGACACTGGTAGTAGCATCCCATGTATACTTGCAGAGATTAGAGAAGGAATTTCCCCCTTGCTTTCATAATGTTAGGCCACAGACGGGTAAAACAAGCCCAGTGTGGATCTGTGGTCTCTCATCTGAAATCCTGGGGACCATGTGTATTTTGGAACTTTGAATTATCTGGTCTTAAGCATACGGGGCATATACCACATAGTGACAGCTAGCAAGGTAAAGGGCAGCAACTCATAGTCAAACATATTAATATGACCAATCACGCTAAGTGATATTTTAAAAAGATTATAAAGTAGCCTCTCTCCAGTTCAGGTCAGGTTTTACTGGCAAATGAGTTATGAAAACTTGATAGTCTTAAATTTTGGTCATTCTAAAATTTCAATTTCAATTTCTGAATTACAGATAAGAGACTTTAGATCTATACTCGTAGAAAAGGAAATGTATTTTTCTTTACTGTTCTTACCTGCTTTTAGAACTCTTCATCACCACATGAAATAAAATGGTTGAGATTTGGAAATAATGACAAATCATGAAAATAAAAACATGAGCGGGGCAGAAGCTTATCTCAATCTGGGCAAGCTTTTCATTTTCAGAAGCTTACAAAAATAATGAACCATCAGAAGTAGANCTTTATTTGCTTATTTAACATATACTCTGAGACTGTCTTGTTAGATATGCAGCACTAAAGCACAATATAATTTGGTATCATACAAAATCATTATAAAATTGGCAAAAGTTTCAAAGAAAGAGGTAATGATGAGGATTTGTGATCATCATTAGACTTGTGGCTTTAGCTATATCTGGTAGGACTTCAACAATTTGAAGAATGAGATTTGAGGACTCTCTAGTGACTGACAATGTCCCTTTAATAAACACCTAGAGAAAGCACATGCTGTGAATGTTTTATTATATTCTAATGTATCAAGTTTTCATTAGTGCCATGGTCTCACCCACCCTACCCCAAAATATATTTTAGTGTAAGCATCTTACATAATAAACTCCTGCCCCAGTGACTGTTGCTCCTACAATTAAGAAGTACACTAGGTTGCTGCCATCTTTCCCAGAAGCACCTGTAGATGCTAGTGATCTAGAAGGGGATCCTAGGTGATGAGACTGCACAACTGTAGGTAAAGATAAGGCCAAGAGAGAAACAAAAGGAAATAGAGCACTAAGAATTAATGAAGAAACATTCAATACAAAGGCAGGGAAGCAGTTTTGGTTACCCTGTGCTAAAAAAGAAAAAAGAAAAAAATGCTGCTCCAGGATTGCAGAATGTACATTTCACCAAATCACATTATCAGACAGCTCTCGCCTATTTCTTACTCTGATTTGACTCACAACAGGCAAGATCTATCTACTTTTCTTGTCCATTTGGGAGTCACATCAGGGCATGAGGATATAGGTAGCTTCAAATAATTTTCACGTCCCTTTCTTTAACCTAGCAACCAAGGAACAAAGATAAATTCACTGTCTTACCAATATAGAAAAAAACCCCTAAACTTGGAATGGCTTAATAAGTAAAACAAACAGCTTCCTTCAATCAAGGGTGTTACTAGGTGTTATCTAAGTTGGTTCACTCAACCTTACAGGATCCAACTTTAGACTGATCAGCTTAGTCACAGTAAACCCTGCCAAGTTAGGAAAAAAACACCCACAGAATAATTCCTCTGTGACCTGCTAAGCTGATCGGAGTTCATTTAAGGAGATATAATGGTGCTAATACTACGTAGCAATTAAACACCATATTTCTCACCTCAAACAAACTCCATTCTAAAATCAGTGATACTAGCCCTGCTTCTGTAATTTAGTCTTTGGTTGAGATTCAGGGATAGCTTTCCTTTTAGGAACACTTAATATTTTTTATTGAAGGCTGTTGTTTTTTAATGTGAACCTCAAGCTGAGGAAAAATAAAATGTCTGACAAATAGGTCAAAATCAAATATTGTGCTAAGGAGCTGCAATGGATTTTGACTTTATTCACAGGTTAGTGTGTGACATCCAAGAAAACAGGTACAATTTTGTGGGTTACTTGAATCTAGGAAAACACAGTGGCTTTCAAGTAAAGAGGAAAAACACAAGTGAAAAGAGCAGAAATCAATCAACATGAGATTAAATTTCAGTCATTCCCGAATTGGCTCCCATAAGATATTAGGCAGCAGGCACTTAAAAGAAAGCTTTTTGAAATGTTTTCCAAAAGGAGAAAGGGGAATTAGTTGCAAAAGTTTTAAAGCAGAGTACTATCGAGTCTATTAATGGGAGCTGTTTGGCAGCTTCTTTACACACGCTGCTTTTCTACTTACATAGGCACCAGCTCCTACTGTTGATAAGCCCACAATAAGGACTAACACAGAATTATCGATTTTGCCCCCTGATGCACCAGAGCTAGCCATTTGTCTTGTCATCTGGAGTTCTAGAGGAACATGCCATCGCTGGAACAAGTTGCCTAAGAAACATAATTTATTAAGACACACACATACAAAAATAAAATAGTTAATACATATTTATGATTAAACGTCAATGCACTGTACAAGACTTATTGCCCACAGATATTCACCGTTAAATGATCAAGAAAAACATCATAAAAACTTCATACATAAATACTACAGACAGCTGAATGAACACTCTTAAGTTGCTGAAGTTTTTAAGAGTAAAATTTAATGCTGCCCAGTGAGGAAATCTTCAGCTTCCAGAAAAGATCATGAAAAACATGAATAGTTCATCAAATACCTCTCCCTTCATGTCTTTCCCATAAATGAAGTAAACACAGAAAGATGACTGAATAGGTAGGTATACAAAGTTAACCATGGGCTACCTGGGACATTATAATAACCATTTAAGGAGTAATCTAAATGGCTCCAATCTTGCACAAAATAAAACGCAATGCACTCTAACCAGGACACAGTTCAATCTTGCATGAAAGGTAATATGTCCTGGAATACAGAAATGTTAAAGCTCAGAAGAAAATCAGAAAAAAAAAAAATTTAAATGAGTTTCTCTCCCCCAAAGAACTAAAAAATTTCGGACTATGAAATATTTTTTATAACAACAACATTTAAAGTGTCCAGCAACTCCTTGGCTCTTACTCCTCCAAAATAATACCAAGGTTATTTTGACGTAAAACTATGCAGAACTATGTAACGATGTGATGATCATAACAACACCCGTACATAGAAATATATGAGTTCTGCAGATTTCTTTTTCTAGGGAGACGCTGACATTTTCAGATAAAGGAAGGTCTCAGTGTACCTTCTCTGTGATTATTCCTCGTGTTTGTTGACTATCAACCTAGAGCAGCAAATTTTTTCTGCAAAGAACCAGATGGTAAATATTTTCAGCTTTCTGGGCCATTTGGTGTCTGCTACAACTACTCAATTCCGCTGATGCTGCATAAAGGCAGCCAAAGACAATACATAAATGAATGAATGTGGCCGTGTTCCAATAAAACTTTATGGACACTGAAGTTTATATTTTATATAATTTTCGTGTGTCACGAAATCGTCTTTAATTTTTTTCAGCCATTTAAAAAATGTAGGCCAGGGGCTCATGCCTGTAATCCCAGCACTTTGGGAGGCCTAGGCGGGCAGATCACAAGGTCAAGAGATCAAGACCATCCTGGCCAACATGGTGAAACCCCGTTAAAAATTAGCTGGGCAGGTGTAGTCCCAGCTACTCGGGAGGCTGAGGCAGAAGAATGGCGTGAACCCGGGAGGCGGAGCTTGCAGTGAGCCGAGATCGTGCCACTGCACTCCAGCCTGGCGACAGA
>NW_016827593.1:76016-84550 GCF_001698545.2 Rhinopithecus bieti
GTTTGTTTTAGACAGGGTGTCACTCTGTCCCCAAGCTGGAGTGCAGTAGCACGATCTCGGCTCACTGCAACCTCTGCTTCCTGGGCTCAAGAGATTCCCCAGCCTCAGCCTCCCATGTAGCTGGGACTACAGGCATGAGCCACTAACGCCCAGTTAATTTTCTATCATTAATAAACCAACTTTTAAAACTTTTGCATACCTACAAAGTGACTTTAATTTTGTAAACCGTACTAAGTATTGTCTGTTTACATTCCCCCTCCCTCCATTTTCTTTTCCCTATGAAATTCCTCACAAACCTTTCTCCCCACAGCTTCAAAATTTTAGGAAATACCGAAACATGCCTTTTCACTTGTCTTACTAACATGGAAAAGCCAACTTACTCCTTTTCATTATAGAACCAGTTTACTTATTTTAGGTTTTCTGCAGTCAGACCATACATACAGTACAATTTCTTCCTCACACTTAGGATTTCATTCTTAAGAAGCCAGTTTGACCTGCGCAACAGCGCCTAATGCATAGTAGGTGTTTGCTCAATAAATATTTGTTGAATTAATGAATGAAGGAAGAAAACAGAAATTCTTCCTAATTCTATTGATATTGACTGAACATTCTTATTACTATTAACTTTTTTTTTTAAATGAAAGGGTATCGGTATGTTGCCCAGACTAGACTCAAATTCCTGGGCTCAAGTGATCCTTCCACCTTAGCCTCCAGAGTAGGTGGGACTACAGGCATGCACCATCATGCCCTGCTAACTGAACATTTTAAATAATTCTTTGCAAAGAAATTTTAGCCAGGGCATGTGCAATGGCTCACACCTGTAATCCCAGCACCTTGGGAGGCCGAGGCAGGTGGATCACTTGAGGCCAGGAGTTCGAGACCAGCCTGGCCAACATGGTGAAACCCCATCTCTACTTAAAAATAAATAAATAAAATAAAATAATAAACTTGGAGTTTTTTTTTTTGTTAAGTTTTAGTCAGATTCCATTTATTTCAGGTTGCTTAATCATAAATGAGTAACCTCAAACACCACAGACTAGCTTTAGAATAGTAGCTAACACTAGCAAGTTCATTTCTGTAGGTTTTGCGATCTCCTGTTTTTCCATACTCCCAAAAGGCCTTTTCCAAAAACACATCTTCACAATTGAGGCACCCAGGGATCCTCAATGGTTAAGAGGTCTATATGTTCTTGAGACTTGTTTCCTGAGTGTCAAACTGATTTTTCCAGCATGGAGAAAACACAGGATGGCCAGGTGTGGTGGCTCACGCTTATAATCCCAGCACTTTGGGAGGCCGAGGTGGATGGATCACGAGGTCAGGAGTTCGAGACCAGCATGGCCAAAACAGTGAAACCCCATCTCTGCTAAAACTACAAAAATTAGCTGGGCGTGGTGGCAGGTGCCTGTAATCCCAGCTACTCGGGAGGCTGAGGCAGGAGAATAGCTTGAACCCGGGAGGCGGAGGTTGTGGTGAGCTGAGATCACGTCACTGCACTCCAGCCTGGGCAAGAGAGCAAGACTCTGTTTGAAGGAAAAAAAAAAAAAACCAACACAGGACAAGCCTAGTTTGTCTATTGTAGATAAATGATTCTTTACAAGGAATCTAACAACTATTTAAGTTTATCAGCCTTTTTTTTTTTTTCTGAGACAGATTCTCGCTCTGTCATCCAGGTTGGAGTGCAGTGGCGCTATCTCAGTTCACCACAACTTCCACTTCCCGGGTTCAAGCAATTCTCCTGCCTCAGTCTCCTGAGTAGCTGGAATTACAGGCATGTGCTACCACGCTTGGCTAATTTTGGATTTTTAGTAGAGATGGGGTTTCTCCATGTTGGTCAGACTGGTCTCGAACTCCCAGCCTCAGGTGATCTGCCCACCTCGGCCTCCCAAAGTGCTGGGATTACAGGCGTGAGCCACCGCGCCTGGGTATCAGCCTTTTTGTGTTTTTTAGTACCAACCTTGCTGGAATTTTAGAAGAAACAGAGTAGTAATAACTACAGTACAGCGTGAACCATTCTGATGAAAGACACACAAGGAAAAATTGTTTAGATAACAGAAAATAAAATCTCTCTTCTGCAAAGTTAAGTCCTTCACAATGCTGTACTAGGGTTCAGTCATGAGAATTTACCATGTGCCAGAGACGATACAAGATGCTAATGACACAAAAATAAATAGGACATAATCCATGTCCTCAGGTAGTGTTTAGTTTAGGAGAATGGCTGCTACTATTCTGAATATGAGAAAATGAGCTTGATACAAATTACAAGATACTCTAGATTGCTCAGTTTGGTTTTTTAATCCTTACATCAGTGAAACAGAAGGGGAAGAGTCACTACTCATCCAAAACAGTATTTACCAAACTTGCCTGATCATATGAATGTCAAGGGGCTTGTTAAAATACAGATTCCCAGAATTCTCTCCTGGAGAAGGTTAGGAATTGGTCCTCGACGTGATTCACATGACCAGGCAACTTTTGGAAACACGATCTCGAAGAAAGCTAAGACATGCAGTAACTCCCTCAAAAAGTTAGAAAATTTCTAGAAAATCTAACTTATTAACTGGTTACAGAAAAGGCTGAGTTGCCAAAGAATTTCTTCTGCAAAGCCTTGTCTCAGCAGAAAGAACGGGGAAAGACTAATCCTTTAGGCTTCAAAAAGAAGTCACATTTGGCAGTGTCCAGGAAGCCAGGATTCTTGCCCACAAGGAGCTCAGTTTCCTTTTAAAGAGGTGAGAAGGATTCCGAATAGAGAAAATGTTCACACATTTGAACCTACAGTCAGGGAGTCGGTGATCAGTTTGATAACACGGGCGGCAGTGTTTGGTGACCAAACAAAATATCATAGAACAGAAAATATCTATTATCTAACCTATCTGCTCCTCTGTGTCTGAACGCAGACATAGAGTGATGATAATGAGTTACCTTCAATCATTTCTGGAAGGAGGCAGAGCATCCAAATAAATAAAGTAAATAAATAGTAGCTATCATGGTTTTAAGGCAGAATGCAACATCTAATGGAAATGAACCTGACAATGGTGACAGATGTCAATGAGATAGTTGCAAGGCAGGATTAAAGTTTAAAGGTTTGGGAGGCCGAGGCAGGTGGATCACGAGGTCAGGAGTTTGAGACCAGCCTGGCCAGCATGGTGAAACCCCCGTCTCTACTAAAAATACAAAAAATTAGCCGGGCGTGGTGGTGCATGCCTCTAGTCCCAGCTACTCAGGAGGCTGAGGCAGGAGAATTGCTTGAACCCGGCAGGCAGAGGCTGCAGTGAGCCAAGATCACTCCACTGCACTCCAGCCTGGGCAACACAGCGAGACTCTGTCTCAAAAAAAAAAAAGAAGAAGTTTAAAGGTAAGGTGGAGGGAGAAATGGTGTATAAACGAACCTCGCTCTTTCCCACCTGTGCAAAAACACATGGTAGATGCTACTACATGAAAAAGAAATCAGATTAAAGGCAATTAGTAATCAAGCCACAAAACAGAGTTAATTCCTATAATGAGAGTATCAGAACTTCTTTTGAAATGGTAACACTACCCTCACCCAGTTTTAAAGGCAGGTGATGTCATACTTTGGTGCACGGCCAAAGGACAAAGAAGAAGTGTATGCAAAGAGATGGATGGATATGTCAGGAAGTCTGAATATATTCTACAGTAGACTGCCTTCAAACAAAGACATGCAGTGGAAAAAACCATTGGAGTCTGTATTTTTCAGTAGTTCTAACATCACCAACCACTTTCCAATGTCTAATACATCAACTTAACTTTGCAAATGCATATTTAATTGATGAGAACTTTTGGTCAGACTTTAGAATGCTGGCAAAAGTCATGAGACTTAAGCAAAACAATTACTCAAAGTCTGAAAGGCCAGTGTGGATGAAAAAATTCAGGTTATCGCCAGGTGCCGTGGCTCACGCCTGTAATTCCAGCACTTTGGGAGGCCAAGGCGGGCGGATCACAAGGTCAGTAGATCGAGACCATCCTGGCTAACACTGTGAAACCACATCTCTACTAAAAATACAAAAAAAAAAAAAAAAAAAGCAAAATCAGCCAGGCATGGTGTCGGGTGCCTGTAGTTCCAGCTACTTGGGAGGCTGAGGCAGGAGAATGGCGTGAACCCAGAAGGCAGAGCTTGCAGTGAGCCGAGATTGCATCACTGCACTCCAGCCTGAGCGACAGAGCGAGACTCTGTCTCAAAACTAAATAAAATAAATAAAATTCAGGTTATCTCAATTTCTGTGCAACAAGCACAGAGCACCATCATTTCAATACACAAAACCCACAAAGATGACATCCATTGATAAGGCATTAGTTTAAAAGCTAAGCAGAGGTTTTAAGTTCCAAGAGCAATATGTCTCAGGACATAACTCAAATACACCTATCAGGAAACATTTTCATTGTGCATAGCAACTGGAAAAACTGTTCAAATGCACATTTGCAAAGACCCTAACAACCCAAGGAAAACATTTTCCACTTTTTATTTTTAAACCACCCAGGTGTTTCTGTATTGTAAAAGCCTCAAGGATAACTTCTGACATTGCAAATGCCCTGGGGGTGGACACTGAAAGATTACTGATTTTTTTTAAAGTAGCTCCTACCGGTGGATCATTCATTGTCCCCATGAAGTAATGCAGTACGAAAATAAGCAGGCTCAAGCCATGCTCAGATAAATTCACGGATATCTGATGTACAATGGGCTAATTACTGGGAAGAGACCCGAATTCATTCTTAACTTTTTGGGGTCAACTTTAGGAAGCAGTATGGAGTTGCAGCAAAGGGATTAAGGACCTGGAGACTAGCAAACTATCCTTAGCTCTACCTATTAACGATGTGACCTTTGGCAAGTAGTTTCACCTCTCTGTGCCTCAGTTTATTATCTATAAAATGAGTGGGTTGAACTTTACCACAAAACCCTTCCAGCTCTAAAATTTGATGAAACAACTTAATGGAGGACAAATACAATGCGTTCTGCAAACTGTTTCTTTGAAGCCTTAAAAACCACCAAGAAGTACACGGCTCAGGCATCTCCAATTAATTCTGGGCCAATTCTCTACGTGTCTGGTGCACAACCGACCGACTCCTTACTTGCCTTTCACCGTTTCTGTTTAACTGGGCATTCAAATCCATGGATCCCATCTATGGTTTGGGAGGCTGAGCAGGTAATACCCTCATTTACACAAGAAACTTAGGCTTAGGGCTTAAACGTCCTGTTTAAAGTCTCATTCGGTAAATGACAAAGTCTACTTGACCTCATTGTTCTAAAAAGGGGGGTGGGGAATGGGGATGGCGGGGAGACGGCGACGGCCAGTTGTTCTGGGATCCCTGAACAGCAAACGCTCCCGGGAAAAGGCCTCAGGCTGACTAATGGGTTCAAATCTCTTGAAGGTCAGGTCGGCATGGCTGAACCAATTCCTCCGCTTGCAAGACTCACGGTTCAGAGTCTGCCAATTTGGAATTCACGCGACTATGTGTTAAGTTTCTCGGGGGCCGCGGGGGTAGAGGGCTGCAAGGCACAGAGAGCCTAAGGCGCCAGGCCCTTGGACTTGGAGGCTGCCTGGAATGGGTCAATCACCTGGGAGCCGGTTCCTCTGCCTCGGGCTTCGGACGCACACGGTCCGCACCAAGGGCACCAGCTTCTGCTTCAAAGCACCCGCCGCCAGGCCTCCACACCGGAACATTTCGGCGACCGCTATTCGGGTCCTCCTCCTTCCCTTTCCTCTCACGCACGACCGACGGGTCAAACACCGCGAGCCCCGGCCAGCTCCCCCGTCTCTTCACACGCACACTACGCAGACTCCTCCTCCCAGCTCCGGGTGGGCATTGGACAGAGAAGCCGGCCTGCTAGAGCCGGGGAAGGGAAACGGCGACCGGAGGCCTACTGCGCAGGCGTAGCACTCGCTGCCACATTGCGATTGGTCCGCACGGCGAGAGGATTTGCGCATGCACTACCTGACTGCACGCTCGCAAAGACCTTGGCTGTAGGTAGTCAGTTTTCGCGAGTTGGTGGCACAGTGTTGGACTGAACGAGTTAAGGAAGCTGTCCAAGGAGGGACTCGTGGGGCCGCTTTGATTGGCGGTTATGCCTGGTGCTGTCGCTGTGTTGGTGACGGGAACTGATAACAGTATCTCACAGCAGCGTAGCCCCAGCACCGCACTTTGTTTTTTGGTTTTAGGCCACTAGTTACTTGATACCGAAGCCTTCCTGATTCTTTTGCCATGATCCAGATCCAGTTTTTCCATGAGTCCGAGGCGCGGAACCTGGCTTCCCAGATCCGGCGTGTACTGCCATCTTTTACCAGTTGCCGGCTCTTTCCCACCCAACCCCTGTTTCGCGGACGAGTAATTCGGCGCTCTCCTTCCCGCCTGTCACCTTTATTTTTTAGTGCAGTTGTGTGTCCTAGATGCTGTACCAGGTGCTACAGATACACACGGTCTCCTGCTGTGGTTTCCGTGCTTGGGAGCAGGATGTTAGCAAAAAGCGTTTGTGCTTCTCAGACTTTATGGGAAGAGAAGTCTTATAAGCAGAACTTTCAGTTATGGGAGTAGGGTGAGGGGCTGAGTGTAAATAGGTGTTTTGACTCTGCCAGATATAAGCTAAATTGGAAATAATGTTTTGGCTGCATGCGGAGCATAAAATGTGCCTGTTTCAAATATTCAACTGACATATTCATTTAACAAGTATTTATTGAGCACTTGCCTCTTGGATTGTACTATAAAAGGGGCTCTAGTGGGTATGAAAAGTACGGATGGTCCCCAACTTACCCCTCACAATGGTTTGACTTAACAATTTTTCGACTTTATGATGGGTTTAATGAGACCTAACCCCATGTAAGTCGAGGAGCATCTGGATTTAACCATGGTTCAACTTACGTTTTTTCGACTTTATGATGGGTTTGTCAGGGTATTAAATGCAGTTTTGACTTAAGATATTTTCAATTTACAATGGGTTTATTTGGACGTAGCATCTGTATAGGAAGTGGCCACTGTCTAGTTGGGGAGATGACATATACAGGTCATTGAAATAAGTAATATCCGGTGTCGTGCCGGACAGAGCAAGAGAGAAGACTATGGGATGGAATCGCTATGGAAGAACTTCATACAAAAAGTTATTTGAGCTGTGTCTTGAAAGATGAGTAGCAAAATTCAAATAGTGGAGGAAAAGGAATGATATTTCAGATGGTGAATACTTTGGGACCAAAGATAACATTTTTCATTGTTAAACATGTTGACCTTGGATCCAGACCAACCCAGATTGAATCATGGCTCTGCCACCTGGGCAAGTCACTTAATTGTGCCTCATTTTCCTCATCTACCAATCTCACGAGGGTGTTCGGAAGACTAAATGAGCTAATATTTGTAAAGTGTCATAGAGGAAGCACCATGCTGTTTGTTAAATGAAAAGGCTTGGAAGTGTTTTAAAAAAACAAACCCCAGCACATTTTCGGGGGACATCATACTAAGACGTATTGATGTGGTGAGGCTCCGTGGCTCATGCCTGTAATCCCAGCACTTTGGGAGGCCTAGGCGGGTGGATCACTTTAGGTCAGGAGTTTAAGAACAGCCTGGCCAACGTGGTGAAACCCCGTTTCTACAAAAAAATCCAAAAATTAGCCTGGCACCATGGCGTGCGCCTGTAATCCCAGCTACTAGGAAGACTGAGGCAGGAGAATCGCTTGAACCTGAAAGGTGGAGGCTGCAGTGAGCCGAGACTGTGCCACTGCACTCCAGCCTGGGTGATGGAGCAAGACTGTCTCCAAAAGAAAAAAAAAAAAAAAAAAAAGAAAAGAAGCAGTAATAAGCACAGGCAAGTATGATGGAGCCAGATTTGAACTGGGAAAAGAGTTTGGCCCTAACTTTGCAGGTAATGAAGTTACTTATTTTATTTTATTTATTTATTTTGGTGGGATGGGGATAAAGAATGAAATTACAGGGCCGGGTGCAGTGACTCATGCCTGTAATCCCAGTACTTTGAGAGGACGAGTGGGAAGATTGTTTGAGACCAGGAGTTCCAGACCAGCCTGAGCAACATAATGAGACCTCATCTCTACCATTTTTTTTTTTTTTTTTTAAATTTGCCAGACGGGGAAAGTATGTGCCTGTGGTTCTAGCTAATTAGGAAGCTGAGATGGGAGGATCACTTGAGCCCAGGAGACTGAGACTGCAGTGAGCAGTGATTGCTCCCGTTCACTCCAGCCTGGATGACAGAGCGAGGCCCTATTTCAAAAAAGAAAAAGAGATATATTTTTTTTCTTCTTGAGACAGTCTCCCTTTGTCGCCCAGGCTGGAGTGCAGTGGCAGATCTCGGCTCACTTCGACTTCTGCCTCCCAGGTTCAAGCAATTCTCCTGCCTCAGCCTCCCGAGTAGCTGGGATTACAGGCGCATGCCATCACGCCCGGCTAATTTTTGTCTTTTTAGTAGAGGTGGGGTTCCATCATGTTGTCCAGGCTGGTCTTGAACTCCTGACCTCAGGTGATCGCCTGCCTCAGCCTCCCAAAGTGCTGGGATTACAGGCATGAGCCACTTCGCCCGGCCTACAAAC
>NW_016827593.1:85478-88930 GCF_001698545.2 Rhinopithecus bieti
TTCTTTTTTTTTTTTTTTTTTGCAAAAGCAATATATACTCATTGAATTAATTCCAAAAAATATAAGTGGAAGTCCCCCAAAGTCTCACCCCACAGAAGTAACAGACGCCTTTTATTAGGGCAAGAAGCCCATTTTGAGATATCATATTTTCAGAAATCAAAGTTTCTTCCTTACAAAAGTAGACTCAGTGACAAGTTTTTGCTAGAAGCATACATTGAAATAATCTTATTATGTACATATGTTTATTTTTTTATATCTCTCAGGAAGTTGGCATTAATTCTAGCTGTGAGTTGGCAAAGGGCAAAGCCCCTTTCTACTTTGTGTACAGGATGTGCCTAATTAATAGTTACCCCTCTCTGCCTTAAAGCTGTGCTGTAGATAAAGATCATCAGGAGCATTAGCTTCCAATACAGAGGGGAACGATCTAGCAAACCAAAACCAAAAATACTGTACAATGATGATTGATACATAATACAATGAAAATTGGTATTCATAAGGATGATTTTGGATTAGCCAACTAAGATTAAATCCTTATCTGGGTAGTTTTAATGCTGAGTAGTATAATCCAGGGTTTTAGGAATGGGCGACCCGCATATATGATAAAAGGGTTAGCTGTAAATATATCTGCTAGCTCAGCTAATAAACTTATTAACCGGAAGATGCCATTCTGAGTAACTTGGACGTCCTTGAGTAGTTACATTCCAGTTTGCTCTCAGATATATCACTTATGCACTAAACTGTTTTTCTCTCAGCAGAAATGGATTTGGTCATATTTGTCTCTTCCTGCAGCTCAGCCTCCCAAATAAGATGGCAGCTCAACTGTGATGCTTGAGTCCCTGACCTTGATGGCATTAGCAATAACTCACAAGTCAGTGCTAGTGACATGTGTCAGTGTTACCTTAGCTTATGAAATATGTAGGGGGAGAGATGAAGTCTTAAAAATAAATGGGTGCACTTTATCGTATGTAAATTGTACCCCCAATAAAGTCAATTTCAAACAAATTCTGAATCTGCGGATGACTTTAGGGAGAGGGAATACTGATCTTGACCAAGATGTGTGTGATGATTAGTAAGCTTTGGGAAGCAGCCCCCTAATATTGTAAGGAGATTGTGTTCATTTATCATCTTCCAAGCATAATCTAGGCTTCTGGCAAATTAGACCCAACCACTTTGTTCTACATTCAGCTGCAGGGGGAGTGAACCCTCCTAGGGATTCCCAACTCCCTCTGAAACTCCACCCTTCTGGAAGGACTTACGGTTATATGGAGGGCTTGGGAGTGGAAGGCACTGTGGAGCTTATGCCATGTCCCAAGATCCTCCACCTGGGCCAGTAATGGCTAGCCCCATAAACAAAGTCCCCTTTTGCTGGAACTGCCACCACTAGCTTCCCCCCTTCTAGCCTCTGTGTGGCCCTCTCCCGCGGCGAGCCTTCCCCATTGGCCAGCCAAACACAACCGACTGCGGCAGCCAATAGGAGCCGCTCTCCTGAACATTCGGAGGATGGGTGCTCGTGGTGTGATGAGGGGATGTTGGCGCCTGGTACGCGCCCCCCTACATCTGGCAAGTCTGTGATAGAAACAGTAACACCCCCTACACACGCACACGCGCGCCCGCTGGCTCCCTCCTCTCAACTGTGCAGGCCCGGGACAACCCACTGCGTGTCTTGGCAGCGCCCTCTCAGGCTGCCTGGGGCCCGTGAGTGCACCTGCTCACTCAATAAGACAGAGCATCCCTTTATCCCAAGGCTCGGGTCGGGTAGAGGGTGGGGGTAGAGGGGACGGGGTAGCGGGGACAGGGAAGGCGCGGCTCAGCTGCCGGCTGCTCCCGAAGTGAAAGAGGTGCCTTCGCCCCCACCCCATCCCTGCAGAGTTGCGTTGCTCCAGGGAGGCCGAAGTGATCCAGTGATGCCTTAGGGTGCAGCTCTTTGTCCTCCCCAGCTGCGCTCCCTGCCCGCTGATCCCGTGCGCTCCGAGCCAGTGGGGATGGGGAGCCCGAAACCTATAACATAAATGGGGGCAAGGAGAAAGAAGTCTATCCCGGGGTGGCGTGTGCTGCTGTCTCCACCCCCTCCCTTTCCTCCTGAGGCTTCTTCCCTCCGGTCGGTCTCGGGGGTCCAGGCAGGGGAGAGTGTGGGCCGAGGCGCGGTGGCGGCTGGAGCAGCGCCGTAGGGTCCTTCGCCAGAGCATCCGGTCCTAGGGCGCACACAGGCAGAAGGCTCGCTGCTCGTCCACTCTCCTCCCTCTCTCCTCCTCTCCCTGGCTTTTGTGTTGGTGCCTCCGAGCTGCAAGGAGGGTGCGCTGGAGGAGGAGGAGGGGGGCCCGGAGTGAGAGGCATCCTCTTCACGCGCGCGCGCACACGGTGCCGGCGCACGCACACACGGGCGGACACACACACGCGCGCACACACACACGCACAGAGCTCGCTCGCCTCGAGCGCACGAACGTGGACGTTCTCTTTGTGTGGAGCCCTCGAGGGGGGTTGGGGCCCCGGTTCGGTCCGGGGGAGATGGCGCAGCCCATCCTGGGCCATGGGAGCCTGGAGCCCGCCTCGGCCGCTGGCCTGGCGTCCCTGGAGCTTGACTCGTCGCTGGACCAGTACGTGCAGATTCGCATCTTCAAAATCATCGTGATTGGGGACTCCAACGTGGGCAAGACCTGCCTGACCTTCCGCTTCTGCGGGGGTACCTTCCCAGACAAGACTGAAGCCACCATCGGCGTGGACTTCAGGGAGAAGACCGTGGAAATCGAGGGCGAGAAGATCAAGGTGATCCAGGGGGTCAGGTCCAGGAAGGGAGGGACCTGGGAGGGGACCTCGCCCGAGGCATAGCTGTAGCGGTTGTCATCGTCCAGCGTCCAGCGCGTGGCGGTTTCGCCTCTTGCTGAGCCGAGGACCCTCGGCCCCTCCTCACCCCTTTTCACCTCTCTCAGCGGGGTCCCGTCCCCATATCACTCAGTTTTTTAGGGCGGTCGAGAATGGTTGCATTATTACCCTTTGCTCCTGCCTGACAGGTCCTGCCAGGAAAAGCATGTTGGATCCCATCCTTGACCCCTAGCCCGAGCAGCAGCACCTGTGGGCAGAGGGAGGCAGGAAGCTTCTCTGGGTCCTAGTCTGTGGGATGGATCCCAAAGCACTTTACACATCCTGATGTCTCTTCTACCGCTTGGGTGCCGATAGGCTGCAAAACCCCACTTCAGCTAAGCCTCAAGGCATTAGAGGGAAGGAAAGGATGGAAATTCACGGAGAATGAAAAAGCTGCTTTATTTTTTATAAATTGCAGTTTATAGTTAAGATTAGGGCTGAGTTGAGATGGGGGTGGAGTGAGGTGGTTCTGGCAGAAAGCCATGAGCCCTTTTAAAGAAATTGAGGCAGGGTCACCAGCCAGCCCTTTGTAATCAACAAAACTTGTTTTTTTTTTTTTTTTTTTTTTTTTTTTTTTTTTATAAAATCCCCCC
>NW_016827593.1:91937-105185 GCF_001698545.2 Rhinopithecus bieti
TAGGGCGGGGGCCCCACCCCGCCCTTTTTAATAAAAAAAACTTTTTTTTTTTTTTTTTTTTTTTTTTTTTTTTTTTGTAACAGGCCCCCTGGAATGGTATTTTCTTTACTTGTCTGGGGTATCGAATACATGAACTGCTCCTTATTCATTCTGTTGGTATTGTCTTCAGAAGGTCTTCGTAAAAATGCAGTGACTTAACCGAGGGCCAGGGAAATGCTCAATCCTCCCCCTCCATGAGTTTATGTAATAGGCTAAGTGCAAATATTCTTGTCTGACCATTTGTGCTCACCTTTAATTCAGAAAAGGTAGAAACCTGATATGACACGAATATGTCAATGTGCAGGGGATGGAGGGAAGGAGGACATAACAAGGGCAACTTCCTGTTTCAGGGGAGCAGAGGGGGGCCTCTATAAAGGCAACGGAATCACTGAAGACAACTCTTCTAGGCTCACAGCTGGCCTTTCCTTGAGCGTATGGTTGGACCCTAGACAGAGTCAGGGGTGACAGTAAGCCTCCTTCTTGCTGGTCAAACGGCCAAAGTGACCACAAGGCCCCTCCTCTGAGTGACGTGGAAAGAAGGGCTGAGTAACTGATGAAACACTTGAAACTGTGCAAGACTCCTGACTCCTTGATTATTAAAATGAACCTGTTCTAAAAATGGCTTCAGAAACTGGGCCAACGCACTAGATGTCAGGAAGATGGACAGCTCAGTACTGATAAGGGAGAGCCCCAGGATCAGGAAGATAGAACATTATTTTGAAATCGTGATCTTTTTTGCCCCTTGCATTTTGGAGGGGAATTGCTACATTTCCTTTTAAAGTCAAAGGCAGCATCTGTCTTTGTCCTTTCCTGGGGCTGTTGACATTTGCTTGGTTAAGACTTCCTCTAGTGTGTCTGGCTTCTTTAATGTAAGGCTATAAGATTCTAGAATTTCTAAAACATGCCTTTGTAATCCAAAGTAGAAATATCTTTGCGGATGGGCTCTTAAACCCTCAAAAACCTAATGCTCTCATTTGCTTAAAATCAAGTGCTACAGTGAGCCAAAGAGTTCCCTGGATTTAAAAGGTGGGAAATAAGCCCATCTGAAATTTAAATGGAAAAAATGAAGTGTTTGGGAATCTAAAGAAGGAGGGAGGAGGAAGCTAGAAAGTGAGGGATGGGAGATGAACACGAGTGGAAGAGTCACCACCCAGTGGCCTCGGAGGAATTTTTAAACCATTCCTTCTCTTCCAACACCCCAGTACTTAGCCAAACTGGACTTTACAGTCTCTGGCAAAGATTCCAGACTTTTTCCCAGAGGGCAGAGCCTGTGACAGTGTGACTCACTAGAAACAGAACTCAGCACAACACCACGTGCAGATAAGTGCTTAATACAGGCTTTTTTTGGGAAGATGATATTTTCAAGAGGACAAAGCCTTGTGACACTGCCCATGGAGGAGTCCTCTGAGGGCAGATTCCGAAGGAGCTCAGAGTGGCGTGTGAGAGTGGGGAGATGGTGACCCTGCTTCTTGTAAAGCTGCTGCAGTCTCAGGACCAGAGCTGGCAGGCGAGAGACCAGCATGTCTGTGGGAAGATGGCAGAGCCTGGCAGCTAGCACATGATCTAGATAGGAGAAGATTTGGCCTCACACTCTGGCTAGCCTGAAGTTGTTCAAGGAATACATGCCAAAGCCATGCTTGGAGATGACTGCCAAGGGCTTTGCCCTTTGGGAGAGAGAGAAAAGTCCGGTGTGACAGTCCGAGGTCTGGCCTACACCATGGCCAGCAATAGAAGGCTTTTGGACTGTAACATGCCAGCCCTTGCAGGAGAGTGGTAGAGAGATCTCAGCCAGTTCTTCTCAGTCTAAGACCAAGGGTGTGGCCTCTTCTGGGCTGCCTGCCTGTGTCCCGGGGTAGCACATACACGAAACCCTGCTAGGGACAACTGATTTGGTGTAGTTAAAGCCACGCTGTAATTAATTTTCAAGGCCATCTCTAGGGTACTGAAGCCCCATTTGCTGTCTCCAATCATTATGTTCCCCACCCTCACCCCATCAAAGCATTTACAATTGAGTCCTGGTGAACTCAATTGTATGAACACCAAGAAAAGCCTCCAATGAGTAGGCAATAATAATAATAATAACTATGTATTGAATAAGCAAAGAGCCCAGGCTGGGCACTTTACATGCATTATCTTATTTGCTCCTCACAGCAGCTTTATCAAATCAGCACTATTGTTATCATTCCCATTTTATAGATAATGAGACTGAGGCTAAGAGAGATGAAATAACTCAATGGCCTATGGATCTGAGCTTCAGTCTTTGACTCTTGAGCCCAAGCACTTCGCCACCTCACTATCCTGCCTTTCCTGTTACAGGGCCACAATTTCAACCCAGATTCAGAGACCATACCCTTTACCACTGCATTCCACTCTACAGGGGAATATTCAGTCCCTTAGATTGGGGGAGTTTGACAGAGGGAGGTAGAATGTCAGTCAGCCAGTCTTGCTCTTTCCTGTAGGCCAGGGACTTAGGGTTATAGCCCAAGGCCCCAGGAGCCTTTCAGATGCCTCCTTCAATTTGTATCCAGGACACACGGAACTCAACTGGGTTTACTTTTTTTTTTTTTTTTTTTTTTTTTTTGAGAGGGAGTTTCACTCTTGTTGCCCAAGCTGGAGTACAATGGCATGATCTCAGCTCACTGCAACCTCGGCCTCCCGGGTTCAAGTGATTCTCCTGCCTCAGCCTCCCGAGTAGCTGGGATTACAGGCACCCACCACCATGCCCAGCTCATTTTGTATTTTAGTAGAGACGGGGTTTCACCATGTTGGCCAGGCTGGTCTCGAACTCCTGACCTCAGGTGATCCACCTGCCTCAGCCTCCCAAAGTGCTGGGATTACAGGCGGGAGCCCTGGGTTTACTTTTTGCACTTTGATTGTCTCAACTCAGGTGTGAAATGCAGAGAATGTTCAGAGATAAAAGAGACGTTACAGATTCTGTAATTCAGTGTCCTCCTCTTGCAGATAGGAAGCTGAGACCTCCCTCAGAGAGGGAAAGTGACTTGCCCAAGATCACACAGGGCCAGGCCTAGAACTCAGATCTGCCTAATTCCCTTTCTGGTCTTTCCACACATCATGCTGCCTGGCTTAGAAGAGCACAAAATCCTCTCTCCAGCCTAGCTCCATGGTCCATCCAACCCACAAGGTTACCTATGACAAGAATTCAGAGGGACATCATAAGAGATAGCTGACAATCTTTCCTGACATTAGCCTAGGAAGGGTGGAGGTATCCCCCAACCCAAAGGAAGAGTGGAACTTCCCTTAATGACTATGATGTGTCTGTCACCTACAGATGTAGCTAAATTTATTGAGTCTGTCTCCTAAATGCATTAGAAAATGCTGAATAGGGGTGTGTGTGTGTAGGGGGGGAGGGTATGTAGTAGAGGGGAGGCTAAGAAACTAATTTTTGAATCATTCTTTGTAAATTTGCATGGAAGCTGCACTTCTGTCTATAATAGTTTGGTTCCTCCCACAGGCTGGGCACTCCCTGTGCCCCAGCCCTGGGGACCAGATACACTGCAAGTCAGCTGTGGCTAAGGGCAGGTACAGTTCAGGACTGTGAATTTCTGTTCCTCTACTAATCACTGGGGAAAAAAAAATACCTTCCTGTGTTACATTATCAAGTGGATGGAGGCTGAGCTAAGTGCTCGTTGGAAGCTGCCTGAAATCAGAATGACATCATGTCTTCCTTAGGGCTTCTGAGCTTCTATCTTCTGCCAGTTAGCTTAATGGTTAATTATCCATCAGTGTGAGTTTCTCTGTCTCCCTTGCTGCTTTTTTCTGTGTGTGAGTTTCTCTTTGTCTCTGTCCTCCTTTGCCATTCTCTGTGTCAGCTTTGTGTGTAGATCTTAGATGCAGATGGGACAGTCCAGCTAGTTGAAAACAGGTTTCTTTTAAACTTTTCCCATCATCCACTGGGGCGTGCTCCAAAGGTTACAGATGTATTTGTCTCCTTTTTTTGCACTTCTACCCTCCCCCATCAGCCTCCAACAAAAGGACATTCATGCCTCATCTATAGAAAGATGCCAGTTATGTTTCCAAGGGAAAAGAAATCCCCTGTCAGCTAAGAGCACATGCAGGGGTGGGGACTTGCTGAAGCTCACCCAGAAAATAGTTCAAAAGGTTAGATTTCTCTTTGGCAGTTCCCCACGCTGTGCCCCTCCATCCTCCTCTAGCACCTCATCAGTTCGGGCCTGCCCCCGGGCCACCCATGGCATGTTGCCAGCATTCCTCTCTCCTCCCCCTCCCCACTGGATGGCCTTTAGCTCTGTCTCACCTTCGAGAAGCCAAGCTTTCTATGATTTCCAGGATGAGAAACCAATGGATTCAAGGAACCATACCGACAGAAGAGGGCTTGATGGCCTTTCTGAGACCAGAGCAACAACTAATATTTGCAGAGTGCTTGACATTTTCCAAAAGTCCTTTCTCATGTGTTATTTCACTGGATCATCCCAGCAACCATAGGAGGATCAAGGTCCCATTGTAGAGGTGAGAAAAACAAGGCTCAGTTCAGGGAGATTAAAAGACTTGTCTGGCATTTACTCAGCTTCTGAGCAGAAGAGCTGGGATGCTTGCTGCCTTTCCAACAGTGCCTGCTCAAACTGTTGCCCATCTAGACTTAATGGTGGAGATTTCAGGCCATGAAAGAAGGGAGTATTACGCACTGGGTCGTGTACTTACAAGGACTACTAATCCTCATAGCATCCCTACCTTACTATTGTTATCATCACTTTCCAGATGAGGACACTGAAGACAGAGCAAGTAACTTACCTAAGGACACCTAACTTACCTAAGGGCACGTAACTTACCTAAGGACACCCAACAAGTCATTTACTAACATGACTTGGGCCGAGATCTGCACCCAAATTGATTTGACTTCACTATACTCCATTGGCCATCTGAGAGAAACAAGGATCTGGGGTACATGTATGTGGCTAAGAGGCAGTCTTCACCCCCATACACTGTATGGATGTGGTGCCCACAGGAAAGGAGGAAAGGGTGAGAGGAGAGGCAGCTGCAAAAGAGGAAGGAGATGCGTTCACTGCTTGGCGGGGGCCAGGGTTTTATGAAGATGCTGAGAACAGGAACACCTAACTCTCAAACAAAATGAGATCACTGCTAGTCAAGGTGGCTCACACTTGTAATCCCAGCACTTTGGGAGGCCGAGGCAGGATAGTTGCTTGAGCCCGGGAGATCCAGACCAGCCTGGGCAACATAAGGAGGACTCCATCTCTACGAAATAAAAAAAAAAATATGAAAATTAGTTGGGTGTGCTGGTGCATGCTTGTAGTCCCAGCTACTCGGAAAGCTGAGGAGGGAGGATTGCTTGCGCCTAGGAGGTCGAGGCTGCAGTGAGCCATGATTGCACTGCTGCACTCCAGCCTGGGTGACATGATGAGATCTTGTCTGGAAAAAGAGAGAGAGAGAGAGAGAGAGAGAGAGAGAGAGAGAGAGACCAGGCGTAGTGGCTCACACCTAGAGTCCCAGCACTTTGGGAGGCCCAGGCGGGCAGATCACTTGAGCCCAGGAGTTTGAGACCAGCCTGGGCAACATGGGGAAACCCCATCTCTACAAAAAATACAAAAATTAGCCAGGTGTGGTGGTGCATGCCTGTAGTCCCAGCTACTCGGGAGGCCGAGGTGGGAGGATCACCTGAGTCTGGGGAAGTTGAGGCTGCAATGAGCTGACATCATGCCACTGCACTCCAACCTGGGTGACTGAGTGAGACCCTGTCTGATGTTTTTGTTTGTTTGTTTGTTTGTTTTGAGACAGAGTCTCGCTCTGTAGCCCAGGCTGGAGTGCAGTGGTGCGATCTCAGCTCACCATAAGCTCCGCCTCCCGGGTTCACGCCATTCTCCTGCCTCAACCTCCCGAGTAGCTGGGACTAGGTGCCCACCACCACGCCCAGCTAATTTTTTGTATTTTTTAGTAGAGACGGGGTTTCACCGTGTTAGCCAGGATGGTCTCGATCTCCTGACCTTGCGATCCACCCTCCTTGGCCTCCCAAAGTGCTGGGATTATAGGCGTGAGCCACCGCGCCTGGCGACTTTTTTTTTTTAATGAGATCATTTCATGTGTTTAGGGAACCTGCCTGCTGTGATCTTCCTTTCTGATGCTTCTGAGGCCACACCACTGGTTCTTCTATTTTCTGCTGCGAGCAGCCTGCTTCCTGGCTCCCCTCTCATGACAGACACGTCTGCAAAGAACTCAGGGTGGGGTTTACAAAGAGCTGGAAGGGAGCAGTGCCTGCAGTTTAAATTTGGAGCCTCCAAATAAAAGCTTCAAGGCTCCCAATAGCATTGGAAAGACAGAGGAGGTCTCTAGCAGAGAGGGCCCTCCTGGCAGTTCCGGCAACTTGGGCGGCATATGCAATTATGAAGCCAAAGAAAAGCCAAATGGCCAACCTCACTCAGCCTCAAACACCTCACACACTCCCACCCGTGTTCCTGCTAGTGGCAGGTATTTTTAGAGTCCTGAGCTCATGGTGTTAAAGCATCTGCCACATGCCTGAGGGCTGGTAGGGATTCAGCCTTCTTCAGAGGCAAAAGGCAAGAGTGAAGACTGCTGGGGGGTGGGGTGGGGAGTGGGGATCAGAAGCCAAGTGGTAATGATATTCCTGGGCTATGCCTGCTGTCTTCCTACTGACCTCCATTCCTCCTGTGGTCTGTTCTCCCTTTCTTCCTGTTCAGAACACCATGGAGAGGTGGAAGAAACGAACATCTTTTCTGTCTCTTGCTTGCAGAAGCAAATCAGTCTTTGAGGACTTATGTTTTTTCTGTGTGATCACAGTCAGACGTTCCCTCTGAAATCGCCTTGGCAGATATCTAGGATGCCAGACTGCTTGTAGTTTCAGTGGTTCAGGCCATCACTGCCTTTTGATAACGTGGCTGCTGCTGATAATGATGATGGTGACAACCTCAGTGACGAGTGTGGTCTGATGCAGAAAAAGACTGCTTACAGTCTTGCTGGAGAGATGCCAAGAGCACTGACGAGACAATTAGAAAACATAAATCTATTCGAAATGGTATGATGCAGACTCAAAGTGCAACAGAGATTCCTAAGAAAAGAAAATTGAAGGGAAGTTGGCGAAGGTTTGAGGAAGAAGCCAGAAGCATGAGCTTAACGTTGAAGAATGAGTGAGATTTGGATAGGGCAATGAGGGGGCAGCCGATTCTATAGGGGAGGAGTGGACTAGCATGACCCAAAGTACAGAGGAGGGAATCAACCAGGTGTGGCTGAGTAGCTTGAAACCAGGTTGGGAAGGGTGAAATTATGGCAGACAGAATTCCACATTTGGAATCCATGTGATGCCACATGCAGTAGAGGGCTACAGTAGTTTCCTGAAGAGGTGAATGGCATGCTGATACAAGCAGGGATTGAGGAAAACTGGTCAGAAAGTAGTATTCAGAGGTCGGGCAAGGGGCTCACGCCTGTAATCCCAGCACTTTCAGGGGCTGAGGCAGGTGGATCAGGATTGATTGGGCCTCCCAAAGTGCTGGGATTACAGGAGTGAGCCACCATGCCCAGCCTCCAATTTATTTGTTTTATTTACTTTTATTTTTTATTTTGAGACGGAGTCTAGCTCTGTCACCCAGGCTGGAGTGCTGTGGCACAATCTTGGCTCACTACAAGCTCCGCCTCCTGGGCTCACGCTATTCTCCTGCCTCAGCCTCCGGAGTAGCTGGAACTACAGGCACCTGCCACCACGCCCGGCTAATTTTTTTGTATTTTTTAGTAGAGACGAGGTTTCACCATGTTAGCCAGGATGGTTGCGATCTCCTGACCTCGTGATCCGCCCGCCTCAGCCTCCCAAAGTGCTGGGATTACAGGCATGAGCCACCGTGCCCGGCCTCCAATTTATTTTAAGTTCACTTTTCGTTACCTATGGTCACGAGTTCGAGACCAGTCTGGCCAATATAGCAAAACCCGTCTCTACTAAAAATACAAAAATTAGCCAGGTGCAGTGGCACACGCCTGTAATCCCAGCTACTTGGGAGGCTGAGGCAGGAGAATTGCTTGAACCTGGGAGGTGGAGGTTGCAGTGAGCTGAGATTGCGCCACTGCACTCCAGCGTGGGCAACAGAGCCACAGTCCATCTCAAAAAAAAAAAAAAAAAAAAAAAAGAAAGCAAGCAAGCAGTGTTCAAGAGACCCTGCAATGGAAACATCCACTATCCAAAATACTTTGCTCTAGTCCAGGAGTGAGGAGAGAGGAGTCTGGCCGAGGGCCGAGGGACACAGAAATCGGAATAGAAGAAGGGTTCAATCTGAAGGTCTTGCCAGAGGAACTTGGAAACCGTGTCAATAGAGGGAGATGACGGGGAGCCTGGACAATGAAAACTGATATTTGGAATGATGACTCTAGGGCCCTGTAAAATCTTCACTCAGCCGACAGATTCAATTATATTTACTAGATTATACTTACTGACTGCTAACTCCAAATAAAGGCTATACTTCGTTTTAAGAGCCATAGCAGTCAATTAGTGGCCATAATCAAATTTTCTTTGATAACTGAGAATTGTATAGGGCCTTGGGACCATCATTCTGAGCATGAATCTCCCTTGTCCAAGACGTTGGATATATAAAAGGAAATATATTGGGCTGAATGTATATCTCCTGGGAGTTTTGTCTTTGCATATGTTACAGATAGCAGTTTTTTTCTTCACAATTTGGCCTTTATCCCAAAAGCTGAGATACAGAAGAAAATTCAGTGAATTAAGTTACCTTTTACATAACCAAAAGTGAACTTAAAATAAATTGGAGGCTGGGCATGGTGTCTCAGTCCTGTAATCCCAGCACTTTGGGAGGCTCAATCATTTGAGGTCAGGAGTTCAAGACCAGCCTGGCCAACATGGTGAAACCCCTTCTCTACTAAAACTATAAAAATTAGCCGGGCATGGTGGTGCAAGACTGTAGTCTCAGCTCCTCAGGAGGCTGAGGTAGTAGAATCTCTTGAACCTGGGATGCGGAGGTTGCAGTGAGCTGAGATCGCACCACTGCACTCCAGCCTGGGCGGCAGAACAAGACTCCCGTCTCAAAATAATAAACAAATAAATAAATAGGGTTTGAAGGTGAGATTTTAACACTAACTCTGTTTTCTTTAAAAAGTAATGCAGGCTAGTGGCTCATGCGTGTAATCCCAGCACATTTTGAGGCCGAGGCAGGAGGATTGCTTGAGGCCAAGAGTTCGAGACTAGCCTTGGCAACATAACAAGATCCTGTCTCTACCAAATATATATATGTTTTAAATAAAAAGTAATGCAATGCCGGGTGCAGTGGCTCACGACTGTAATCCCAACACTTTGGGAGGCCGAGGTGGGTGGATCGCCTGAGTTCAGGAGTTCGAGACCAGCCTGGCCAACATGGTGAAACCCCGTCTCTACTAAAATACAAAATTAGCTGGGCGTGGTGGCAGGCACCTGTAATCTCCGCTACTCGAGAGGCTGAGGCAGGAGAATTGCTTGAACTCGGGAGGTGGAGGTTGCAGTGAGCTGAGATCAAGCCATTGCACTCCAGCCTGGGCGACAAGAGTGAAACTCCATCTCAAAACAAAACAAAACAAAATAAAAAACCAAATAAACCCTGAAGTAATGCATACTTGCAGAAGAAAATAAGGAAAATATTTAAAAGAAGAAAATAAATATCACTATAGTCTCCTTGCTGATAAATAGCCATTAATGTTCTGGTGTGTACACTTCCAGTCTGTGCTTTGCATATATTTATGTTTAACATTTAAAAAAAAAAATTGAGACCATAGCATATTAAAAATTTTGAGGCTGGGCGTGGTGTCTCATGCCTGTAATCTCAGCGCTTTGGGAAGCCGAGGCAGGCAGATCACCTGAGGTTGGGAGTTCAAGACCAGCCTGACCAACATAGAGAAACCCCATCTCTACTAAAAATACAAAATTAGCCGGGCGTGGTGGTGCATGCCTGTAATCCCAGCTACTCAGGAGTCTAAGGTGGGAGAATTGCTTGAACCCAGGTGGCAGAGATTGCAGTGAGCTGAGAGCCTCCCATTTCACTGTAGCCCCAGCAACAGGAATGAAATTCTGTCTCAAAAAAAAAGAAAAAAGAAAAAAAGAAAAGAAAAAAGAAAAATTCTGTATTCTGCATTTTCACTTACTTGTATTTTGTGAGCATTTCTCTTACAATTTAGTCTTTGAAAACATTATTTTTAATGGCTGCATAATATCCCACTGTACAGATATATTTTCATTTTTATTTATTCTTTTTGAGACGGAGTCTCACTGTGTCACCCAGGCTGGAGTGCAGTGGCACGATCTCAGCTCACTGCAGCCACCGCCTCCTGGGTTCAAGTGATTCTCATGTCTCAGCCTCCCGAGTAGCTGGGACTACAGGTATGCACCACCAGGCCTGGCTATGTTTTTGTTTTTGTTTTTTTTTTTTTTGTATTTTTAGTAGAGATGGAATTTCACCATGTTGGCCAGGCTGGTCTCAAACTCCTGACCTCAGGTGATCCACCCGCCTTGGCCTCCCAAAGTGCTGGGATTACAGGCATGAGCTACTGTGCCCGGCCCCACTGTATAGACATGAACTTTAGCTATTCCTTTTCTGGTGAGCATTTAGGTTTTTCCTGTTTTTAAAAAAATTCTAAATAACACTGTAAAATATTAGTACAAAATTTTGACCACATCCCTATTTCTTTTGTATAGATTTCTGGAAGTGAGATTTCAGGTCCTAAGAGTTATGAACATTTTTGAGGTTCTTGATAATATTGCCAAATTGCTCTCCAGAAAAGTTGACCAATTTACATCCAGTTTTCAACTAAAATCTTAAGATTTTTTTCAACTCAAAATTTTCAGTTAACAATCTTAAGAAAACTTGACAAATCCTGAAACTTCTCTTTATGCTTTGATAAGTCCATTCTGCTCATCTGTCAAAGAACCACTTCCTGTGTCATGGCTTGTCACTCAATTTTTTTTTTTTTTTCTATTTTTTTTTTTTTTGGTTTGAGATGGAGTGTCACTCTTTTTGCCCAGGCTGGAGTGCAATGGCGCGATCTCGGCTCACCGCAACCTTCGATTCCCTGGTTCAAGTGATTCTCCTGCCTCAGCCTCCCCCGTAGCTGGGATTACAGGCACACGCCACCACGCCTGGCTAATTTTGTATTTTTAGTAGAGTCGAACTTTCTCCATGTTGGTCAGGCTGGTCTCGAATTCCCGACCTCAGGTGATCCGCCCGCCTCGGCCTCCCAAAGTGCTGGGATTACAGGCATGAGCCACTGCACCCGTCCTGTCACTTCATTTTTATAGTGCTACAAAACCATGTTTTCTCCTCGCTGTTCATGTTCCCTTTTCTGACTCCGTCTCTGCGTTTTTGTATGTTCCAGGTTCAGGTGTGGGACACAGCAGGTCAGGAACGTTTCCGCAAAAGCATGGTCGAGCATTACTACCGCAATGTACATGCTGTGGTCTTCGTCTATGACGTTACCAAGATGACATCTTTCACCAACCTCAAAATGTGGATCCAAGAATGCAATGGGCATGCTGTGCCCCCACTAGTCCCCAAAGTGCTTGTGGGAAACAAGTGTGACTTGAGGGAACAGATCCAGGTGCCCTCCAACTTAGCCCTGAAATTTGCTGATGCCCACAACATGCTCTTGTTTGAGACATCGGCCAAGGACCCCAAAGAGAGCCAGAACGTGGAGTCGATTTTCATGTGCCTGGCTTGCCGATTGAAGGCCCAGAAATCCCTGCTGTATCGTGATGCTGAGAGGCAGCAGGGGAAGGTGCAGAAACTGGAGTTCCCACAGGAAGCTAACAGTAAAGCTTCCTGTCCTTGTTGAAACCAAACGGTGTAAATACAAGATAAATTATCACTGGAGTTTTTCTTTCCCTTTTTTCTGTGCCTGCATAATGCTGACACCTGCTTGTTTCCATACAAATTGATATCAAAATAAAATTTGTATAGATTATCACATGGCTTTTTGTCTTGCTTTCCTCCAAGACATTCCTGATTGTGATGAGTGGAACAGGCAGTTTGTCTTACTAGAGTAATATTCCCCATGCCAGTGGCACACTCCCTGCCAGCTTTCTAGGCTTTCTGAAATTCTCATCATTTGAGTCAATTCTTCAGGACTAATTCATTCTCTCACTCAGTGTAATCAGTGGGCAGAAACACCCGGTGGGGTTGGGGCACAGGCCAGATATGTTTTTCTAGAGAGCAAGTACAGGCAGAGTGACATAGAGAAGTCTTGAAAGGAGATGTGGATTCACTGGTATTTCCTAGGTTCCCTAGATATGTGCCTTGAATGCCCAGATAGACTACTCTCTCCGTATTTTCCAGTTTAAAAATAAAAAGTATGGCCGGACGCAGTGACTCGCGCCTGTAATACCAAGACTTTGGGAAGCTGAGGCGGGCAGATCACTTGAGGTAGGAGTTCGAGACCAGCCTGGCCAACATGGCGAAAACCCGTATCTACTAATAATATAAAAATTAGCCAGGCATGGTGGCACATGCCTGTAATCCCAGCTACTTAAGGGCTGAGGCAGGAGAATAACTTGAACCCAAGAGGTGGAGGTTGCAGGGAGCCCAGATTGTGCCACTGAGCTCCAGCCTGGGTGACAGAGTGAAACCGTGTCAAAAAAAAAAAAGGGACAGTTTGTTCAATGGGCCCGATTACTTCCAGAATAGTTAGATTCTGCTTCCTATTTTCATTAATCAGTCTTGAACCCTAAGGCTGTTCCCACTGTGACCCCACCCCACCCTTTCTTGGATAGGCAGGGCTCAAGCAACAAACATCTATCATGTCCCTAGGCCTTTGCTAGGTGCTAGGGAAGAAATGTTACAAGAGGACACGTTCCCTATGTTCAGAGACCCTATGATCTAGTTGCAGGAACTATGTACACACTGAAACTACATGCAAACAAAAACTAGACAACATTACCAAGTGTGAGGTTGTGCCGTGGGAAGTGAGAGCATTATATATTCAATATCAGGGAGGGCTCACAGGAAAATACTTAGATTTGTTTTGTATGTTAACTAACGTGTAAGGTTTAGATTGGTAAAGAAGAGGGGAGAAGAGTGGGCAAAATCAGGGGGGCAGGAATGACCTTGGAAGTTGGAAGAGAGGACAACTGGGGATCTGGCCCAAGGAGAGCTGAACAGCGCTAGTGGGAGCTGAGATTGGGGAGGGCTTGTGCATCAGGCAGAACAGTTTGGAGTTTTTTTTTTTTTTTTTTTTTTTTTTTTT
>NW_016827593.1:105400-109604 GCF_001698545.2 Rhinopithecus bieti
TTTTTTGAGACAGAGTCTTGCTCTGTTGCCCAGACTGGAGTGCAGTGGCGCGATCTCAGCTCACTGCAACCTCCATCTCCCGGGTTCAAGTAGTTCTCCCTGCCTCAGCCTCCTGAGTAGCTGGGATTACAGGCACCCGCCACCACGCCCAGCTAACATTTGTATTTTTTAGTAGAGACAGGGTTTCGCCATGTTGGCCAGGCTGGTCCCAACTCCTGACCTCAGGTGATTCGCCTGCCTTAGCCTTCCAAAGTGCTGGGATTACAGGCATGAGCCACCGCGCCCACCCCAGACTTGCTCTCTGAGCCAATGAGAGCTCTTGGTAGTTTTCCAGCAGGCGAGTCCTATAGTTATTTCTTATACATCTGGTCCTATCATTGATACGAAAGCTCCTTGTCCAATTGTGAAAGTAACTAAAAGTGGCTAGTAAAGACTTGTCTACAATAGCTCCAGGTGGATTTCTTTGCATGAAAGATGGTGTGCTCCTTCAGGGGTCTCTCTTGTTGGAATCCCGCTCTGAGGGGGTCTTGGGAAGACAGCTCCTGAACACTTTCCTCTGTTAGGCGTGTGGAGCTCTGTTCCTAGACAGTGAAGGGTAACACACACTAGATGTGCTTCCCACCCAAATAAAGAGCTTGTCTGGTCCTGCCTGGCTCATCCTTGCAGCCCTCTCTACCGCATCCCATCCCCACCTGGCCTCAGACTCAGTCCAGCCCCCAGTGGCCTCAGACTCAGTCCAGTCACCAGTCTGGTTCTCATCACTTGACTTTTGCCTGGATCTCAGTCTTTGGAATCTGCCTACCACTCCAGTTAGAGCTGCTTTTCTTACTAGTTGTCCCCATCCAACTCCCAGCCCCAGAATCTCCCCCAAAGGGCTGGGCTCCCATTGTCTGTGGATGAGCTGTGTGCTGGAAGCCTGGTTGCTATGCCTCTCCCAGATGGAACATCCCATTACCTTGTCTCACACTCCAGACGCTGACTCCTTGCTCAGGACACAACCTGCTGTTGTGTTGCCTTTTGGTTGCCATCACCTGGCTTGCAGGGCTAGGCCACTGCTCAGTTACTACAGGTGCATTTGTCTGTCCTAATGGGTACATTTCAGTTTGAGTCCAGGCCCCTCTTGGTCAGGCCTCTTTCTTCAGTTACAGGGGCCAAGGATGACAACATTCCTAGTTTTATGAGTCCTCTAACCAGGATCGCCTCTGACACCTTCTAGGCTTTCTTTTCTTTTTTTTTCTTTTCTTTTCTTTCTTTTCTTTTCTTTTCTTTTCTCTTTCTTTCTTTCTTTTTTTTTCGAGACAGAGTTTCACTCTTGTCACCCAGGCTGGAGTGCAATGGCACAATCTTGGCTCACTGCAACCTCCACCTCCCAGGTTCAAGCAATTCTCCTGCCTCAGTCTCCCATGTAGCTGGGATTACAGGTGCCCACCACCATGCCCAGCTAATTTTTGTATTTTTCTAGAGATGGGGTTTCACCATGTTGGCCAGGCTGGTCTCGAACTCCTGACCTCAGGTGATCTGCCCACCTCGGCCTCCCAAAGTACTGGGATTACAGTCGTGAGCCACTGTGCCTGGCCACCTTCTAGGCTTTCAACAAACATTCATTGAGAACCCACTATGTGCCACTATTCTGAATCCTGGTGTTACATACATGAACAAAGTCCTGCTCTCCTAAAGGAGACAGACACTAAACAAGAAATGAGGCCCCTAAACAAGTTCATTTGAGAGAGTGATAAGGACTCTCAAAACAGGGTAAATGAATTGAAGGTGACAGACGTGGGGGAGGGCAACATATTGCTGGAGTGGCACAAAAGACATCTTTGAAGAGATGCCACTTAAGTTGAGAAATGAATGAAGAAAAGCAACCAGGGACACGTGCAGTGACTCATGCCTGTAATCTCAGAGCTTTGGGGGGCCAAGGTGGGAGGACTGCTTGAGCCCAGAAGTTCAAGACCAGGCTGGGTAATATGGTGAGACCCTGTCTCTAGAAAAAAAACATTAAAATTAGCCCAGTGCAATGTTGCGTACCCGTAGTTCCAGCTACTCAGAAGGCTGAGGTGGGAGGAACCCTTAAGCTGGGGATGTGAAGGCTCCAGTGAGCCAAGATCGCACCAGTGCACTCCAGCCTGTGTGAGAGAGTGAGATTCTGTCTCAAAAAAAAAAAAAAAAAAAAAAAAGGAAAAAAAAAAAAAAAGGAAAAGAAGAAGAAGAAAAGAAAAAGGGAGAAGAGAACCCCAAGCAGCAGAAACAGCAAATGTCAAGATCCAGAGGCAGGTGGTGTAACGTTGGTGTGTTTGAGGGACAGAAAGGGGGCCAGTATGGGGATAGCTGGAATAGAGCAAGCAAAGGAGAGTGGCAAGAAATGAGGTACAGAAATAGGTAAGGCTAGGTCTACGGGGGCCCTATGGGCCATGACTGGGAGTTTTCGTTTCTTTTCCTATTTTATTATTAGAGATGGAGTCTCACTCTATTGCCCAGGCTGGAGTGCAGTGGCACAATCTCAGCTCACTGCAACCTCCGCGTCCCGGGTTCAAGTGATTCTCCCGCCTCAGCCTCCTGAGTAGCTGGGGTTACAGGTGCACCACCAAGCCCAGCTAATTTTTGTATTTTTAGTAGAGACGAGGTTTCACCATGTTGGCCAGGCTGGTCTCAAACTCCTGAACCCAAGTGATCCACCGGCCTCAGCCTCCCAAAGTGCTGGGATTACAGGCGTGAGCCACCATGCCCAGCCTCCTATTTTATTTTTTTGAGACAAGGTCTCACTCTGTCACCCAGGGTAGAGTGCAGTGGCACAATCTTGGCTCACTGCAGCCTCGACATCTCAACCCAGGCAACTCCCCCTTCCACCTCCCGAGTAGCTGGGTCTACAGACATGTACCACCATGTCCAGATAATTTATTTTTATTTTTTGTAGAGATGGACTTTCGCTATGTTGTTCAGTCTGGTCTCAAATAGCTAGTGAGATCTCTTTTGCAGCCCCAGAACTGAATGATGGCAACAGCACGGTTGTATGAAGGTGCTCAGGCCTCCCTCAGATTGAGGGAGAGGATACGGGAATGGCCTTGACCCACAGCATACCCAGTAGAAGGGGACCCAGGAGGTCAGAGAATCATGAGACTCTTTTTTCTGTGAGGTTGGTGAGGAGTGGAGGGATTCAAAGGAAGGAGAGTGCCTCCAGCATCATTTGGCCTTACTGTGTCTCTGGAACTAATCATGTTGGTCCCTATCTTTCTTCTACGGCTCCCCTTCACTATCTACATTTGTACCTTTGGGACTTTTCCTGTGCTACAGAGACAGAACCTGGAGAAATAATTACTAGCATGTGAATGCCTATAATGTACCAGGCACCATGCTAAAACACTCTACATTCATTCACTAGCTCATTTAATGCTCTTTCAACCCTATGGAGCAGGATAATGATTTCCATTTATTTATTTGTTTGTGTATGTATGTATGTATGTATGTATGTATGTATGTATGTATGTTTTGAGACAGAGTCTCACTCTGTCGCCCAGGCTAGAGTGCAGTGGTGTGATCTCGGCTCACCGCAACCTCCGCCTCCCGGGTTCAAGCGCTTCTCCTGCCTCAGCCTCCTGAGTACCTGGGATTACAGGTGCGCACCACCACGCCCAGCTCATTTTTGTATTTATTTATTTATTTATTTATTTATTTATTTATTTATTTATTTTTAGTAGAGATGGGGTTTCACCATATTGGTCAGGTCGGTCTCAAATTCCTGACCTTGTGGTCTGCCCACCTCGGCCTCCCAAAGTGCTGGGATTACAGGTGTGAGCCACCACACCTGGCCTCTATTTTTATTTTTTATTATTTATTTTTAGTGACAGGATCTCGCTGTGTTGCCCAAGCTTGAGTGCAGTGGTGTGATGATGGCCCACTGCAACCTCAAACTCCTAGGCTCAAGCGATCCTCTTGTCTCAGCCTCCTGAGTAGCTAGGACCATAGGTGTGTGCCACCACACTTGGCTAATTAAGGAAAAGTTTTGGCTGGGCGTGGTGGCTCACGTCTGTAATCCCAGCACTTTGGGAGGCCAAGGCAGGCAGATGACCTGAGGTCAGGAGTTTGAGACCAGCGAGACCAGCCTGGCCAACATGGGAAAACCTCATCTCTATTAAAAATACAAAAATTAGCTGGGCGTGGTGGCACGTGCCTGTAGTCCCAGCTACTCGGGAAGCTGAGGTGGGAG
>NW_016827593.1:112399-113636 GCF_001698545.2 Rhinopithecus bieti
CTCCTGACTTTGTGATCTGCCCGCCTCGGTCTCCCAAAGTCTTGGGATTACAGGCATGAGCCACCGCGCCTGGCCAATCCTGGAAGTCTTTAAGAGAGACCACTGGCTAGGCGCGGTGGCTCACGCCTGTAATCCCAGCACTTTGGGAGGCCGAGGTGAGCATATCACAAGGTAAGGAGTTTGAGACCAGCCTGGCCAACACGGTGAAACCCCGTCTCTACTAAAAATACAAAAATTAGCTGGGCATGGTGGTGCACACCTGTAATCCCAGCTACTCAGGAGGCTGAGGCAGGAGAATTGCTTGAACCCGGGAGGCAGGAGTTGCAGTGAGCTGAGATCGTGCCACTGCACTCCAGCCTGGGCAACAGAGCACATTCCAACCCTGAAAGGAGGATGTGCTCCTGGGCCTGAGGTTAATGGTCCCATCTCTGCTTCATTTAGGATTAACTAGTAGATTAGATGGGAGTTGATGTTAGATGCCAGATATTATTTTATCAAAATTCAAGAAAATCCTGTAAAAATGATTTTCAATTCCATTTTGCAGAGGTGGAAACTGAGGTCACTTGTCATTCAGAAAATAAATGGTTATCAGGAAGTACTGACTTGCTCACATTATAGAGCTCCATTTTCCTTGCCCTGGTTTTAATCAAATCAGAGCATTTTCTTTAATGGAAGGTCTGTACTATTCAAAGCTGACTTTTGATCTGTCGACAAGTAAACAATCCTTATCTGGAGATCGACAACTTCATTCCCTTCATTCTTAGCTGAATTCATTCTTAGGTCAGGCTTAGGCCCAGAACCTGGGGGTAAGGGCTAAGCAGACTCCTGAGGAACAAATCATCCTCCCAGGAGGGGAGGGCACTGCAGGGGGATGGAAAGTCTAGGAACGGGTGGGCCAGCTTGAACAACCGTAACTTTTTAAAAAGAGGTATTTTAGAGGAGCTTCCTGCACCATTTGAAGGATGGGAAGGCATGACCTCTAAGGTCCTTTTCAGTTCTCCATTCCTCTGAACAACAAAAATAGTGTGATTGTGCACTGGTTTCTATGGCCATTGCATGTTAAGACAGCTATGAAGAGAATGAAGTTTTAGGTCTCCAGATAAGGACTGTTTACTTGTCAACAGATCAGAATCAGCTTTGAATAGTACAGACATTTCATTAAAGAAAGGGAAGAGATTAAAACCAGAGCAGGAAAAATGGTGCTCTATAGTATGAACAAGCCAGGACTTCCTGATAA
>NW_016827593.1:113845-119852 GCF_001698545.2 Rhinopithecus bieti
TCAGCTTTGAATAGTACAGACATTTCATTAAAGAAAGGGAAGAGATTAAAACCAGAGCAGGAAAAATGGTGCTCTATAGTATGAACAAGCCAGTACTTCCTGATAACCATTTATTTTCAGAATGATGTTACCTCAGTTTCCACATTTGCGTAATGGAATCGAAAATCACCTTTATGGGATTTCCTTGAATTTAGACAAAATATAAAATGTATTTTGTGCATAAACATTTGTGTATTATTCCTTATCCAATTCCCCTGACATAAAGGACACTTGGAAAGAATGAAAATGGAAGATCATTCATGTAGTTCCCAATCATTCAGTTTTAAAATGAAGCTGTGCTGAATATGTCCTCCTTTTAAATTATTCAAAACTGAAGTAACTTGACCACAAAGTCACTTGGAAGTTACTAAGAGAACTAAATCAACTTTTTGAAATTACTTCAAATTGTGGCCTTTAAGGATTTGACTCAATCAATAAGACAACTGGTTAAGTAGCTGAGTTTTCCAAGGTATCTACTAATTTGTCAAGGAATCTTATGTTCTGAGGCGCTGAAGGTTTGCTAGATAGAAATATCCCATTCTGTTATTTTATCAAGAAAAAAGAAACTTGTACGACTTAACACTTTCCTTTGATTCTATATTATGATAATCTATTTAGGTGGACATACTGGAGAAGATAGACGAGGGGAAAAATGGAGATAAGGGGAAAACAGAAAAGGACAATTTCAAGATTGAGTGAAAATATCCCTACTCTCTGAGAAAGCAAGGTATTTCTCAATCATTTTGAAAGTCCTACAAAACCAAAGAACACTTGACTACCGCTATTTAAAATTACATGTTTTCAGCCGGGAACAGTGGCTCACGTCTGTAATCCCAGCACTTCGGGAAGCCGAGGTGGGTGAATCACGTGAAGTCAGGAGTTCAAAACCAGCCTGATCAACATGGTAAACCCTGTCTCTACTAAAAATTAGCTGGGCATGGTGGCGGGCGCCTGTAATGCCAGTTACTCAGGAGGCTGAGGCAGAAGAATCGCTTGAACCCGGGAGGCAGAGGTTGCAGTGAGCTGAGAATGTGCCATTGCACTCCAGCCTGGGTGACGGAGCGAGACTCTGTCTCAAAAAAAAGAAAAAAATTACATGTTTTCATATAATTAATTGTATTGAATAAGTAGTCAAGATTTCATTGATTCAAGATTCATTTCTTTCTGGAAATGAATTCCTGGTAATAATGAGTAAAGAAGTTTCTTTTAAAGAAGGGGTTCTTTAGCACAAAAGGAATGCTTCCCTCCAGAGCAGACAGGATTCTGTACTAATTTTCAACAAGGCAGTGTCGTTTCATAGTCCTTAGACAGAAAAAGCCAGAGCTACACTCATTTCCGACATGAGAGAATTATGCCACTTGTAATTGAAGCACTGTGATAAGATGTCATCCATTCGACAGTTTGAAGGAATGTACTTCAAGACCTGGGAATTACAAGCCAAAGTTACGAATAACCACAATGTTGATGGATTGCCACTAAAACTGTCAGAGAAGATTCCACCGATGTGTCATTTCCAGGGTCTCAGCAGTAGCAGCAGTAGTGACAGTAACAGCAGCAACAGAAATAACAGCAACAACAGCTGAAGCAACAGCAGGAGTAGCAGTAACATCAGCATTGTTTATTCATTGTCTACTCTGTCATGCCAGAGCCAAACGTTATACATATATAATATACAGATGGTCCTCGAGTTACAATGGTTTGACTTATGATTTTTGTTGTTGTTGTTGTTGTTGTTGTTGTTGAGACAGAGTCTTGCTCCCTTGCCCAGGCTGGAGTGCAGGGGCACTATCTTGGCTCACTGCAACCTCTGCCTCCTGGGCTCAGGTGATCCTCCCACCTCAGCCTCCAGAGTAGCTGGGACTACAGGTGTGTGCCACCACACCCAGCTAATTTTTGTATTTTTAGTACAGACGGAGTTTCGCCATGTTGGTCAGGCTGATGTTGTGGGAAGTCAGGGACCCCGAAACTGAGGGACCTGCTGAAGCTGTGACAGAAGCACATAAATTGTGAAGATTTCATGGATGGATCCTGTCAACATGTGATGCCTCCCCCGGACACCCAGCTTTAAAATTTCTCTCTTTTGTACTCTTTTCCTTTATTTCTCAGATCGGCTGACACTTAGGGAAAATAGAAAAGAACCTACGTTGAAATATCCTGGGCTGGTTCCCCTGATAGGCTGGTCTTGAACTCCTGGGCTCAGGTGATTTGCCTGCCTCTGCCTCGCAAAGTGCTGGGATTACAGGCATGAGCCACCATTTCCAGCCAACTTACAATTTTTTGACTCTATGATGCTGTGAAAGGGATACACACGCCTTCAGTAGAAACCATACTTCAATTTTTTTTCTGGGCTAGCAATATGCAGTAGGATATCATCTTGTGATGCTGGGCAATGGCAGAGAGCCACAGCTTTCAGGCAGCCACGAGATCACAAAGGGTAAACCACCAAAAACACAGCGTACTGTGTTGCGAGTTGAGTTTGCCCAACTGTAGGCTAATGTAAGTGTTCTGAGCACATTCGAGGTAGGCTAGGCTAAGCTGCAATGTCAGCTAAGTTAGGTGTGTTAAATGCATTTTCAATTGATGGTATTTTCAATTTAGGATGGGTATGTCATAATGTAACCCCACTGTAAGTTGAGGAGCGTTTGTGTCTATATATTCCTTACAACAACTTTGCAAGAATATCACCATTACATGCGTCTCACTGATGAGGAAGCTGAGACTGAACAAGTTCAGGTAATTTACTCAAGGCTACACAGCTTTTAGATACAAAACCAGGATTGAAACCTAGGACTGTGTTATTTCGAGGATGCACTCTCTTCAGCAGCCCCCCAGCCACCGTATATCACAGTGGTATGGATAGACAGATATTTTTCAGTGTGGAGGATTGGAAACAGTAGGAGACATGCACAGCAGCCTCTCCAAGTCTGTTGATATTAAGCTTTTTCAGGTGGTCAAGTATCAAACTGACAAGAATCAGACTGCAGAAGGGTTTCAAAATCAGAGAAGTGTATGAGTATCAGCATGAGGTGAACCATGGTGTGGCCAAGTATAAGGTAGTATAATTTAGGGGAAATATCTTAATACTATTAGATTGGTGCAAAAGTAATTGCGGTTTTTGCACCATTGAACATAATGGCAAAAACAGTGATTACTTTGGCACTAACCTAATATTTATAAATGACAATCACGGCTAAAGCAAACCCAGGAGCACTGACATTCCTTAAAAATATTAGTCTGGTGAGCTTGAGAAACCAAGAAATATAATGGTATGCCTATCTTTAGTACTATGTGCTTCAACTATGACCCTCAAGAAAGCCACTGGGTTAGGAAAAGAGTTAACAGTCACTGATTGTGAAGGTGGTGTGAGGAGGTTGGAATAAAAAACTGGGTGAAGATTCGAGCTACTTCTATCTGAATAAAATTAAGACAAATAAAATCAGGAAAGGTAGTCACAAGGTAGCAATAATCGTAACAATGTTGGATTGCATTCCTGTGTGCCAATCGCTGTTCTAAGTGCGATATACATATACTGTATTCACTCAATTAATTCCCTCAACTCTGAGTAGATGCTATTACATGCAATTTACAAATGAGGAGAACAAGACACAGAGCCTAAAGTCACACAAATCTAATCATTGGTAGGGCAGGAACTCTAACCTAGGCAGTCTGCTGCAGAGCCTGGGCTCTAACCACTCCACTGCACTGCACCTTTAAGGGTGCAGAGAGGGTTTACTGCAGTCAGGTATTGAATCTCGAACCTTGTAATCCTAATATTAAGAAACTCTCTTGAAGCTGTTTAAGCAGGAAGACTTTACAGAGTAAGAAACTTGCTAATGGATAATAATAGGCTGAAAATACTAATAGTTCCAAGAAAAGTAGGTAGATTAATAAGTGAAGCATGAGTTATAGAGAGAAGCTAGATACGATTAAGTCTGAAAGTTCTCAAGTTTGAAATTGTGTGAAGTGACTGTTGCAGTTATGTATTCCTTAGGTTTCACAAACACAATAATGACCATACTATTTTTCCTGATATAATTTCTAAAAATATGAAAATGACTTTTGGAGACAGTCTTGCTCTGTCACCCTTGAGTGCAGTGTGTGGGTTTACTTCTGGACTCTCATTCTATTCCACTTCTCTATGTTTCTATCCTATGAAAGGACCACACTGTTTTGATTACTTTAGCTTTGTGACAAGTGTTTTTTTGATGGAGTCTCACTCTGTCACCCAGGTTGGAGTGCAGTGGTGCGACCTTGGCTCACTGCAACCTCCACCTTCCAGGTTCAAGTGATTCTCCTGCCTCAGCCTCCTGAGTAGCTGGGATTACAAGCGTGCACCACCACACCCAGCTAATTTTGTATTTTTAGTAGAGACAGGTTTTTGCCATGTTGGCCAGGCTGGTCTCAAACTCCTGGCCTCATGATCCACCCAGCGCGGCCTCCCAAAGTGCTGGAATTACAGGCATGAGCTGCAGCGCCTGGCATGAAAATGATTATTGCTAGCCTCCAGTTACATATTCCACCTTAGAAGTGGTTCATGAACACCCTCAACAGTGTCTGTTGTTGTTCCCTTCTTTGTGTTCATGAGTTCTCATTTTTAGCTCTGAGAACATGTGGTATTTGGTTTTCCGTGCCTGTGTATTTCATATAAATGGAACCATACAACATATGACCTTTTGTGACTGATTTCTTTCACTTAACATGTTTAAGAGGTCCATACACATTGTAGCAAGCATCAGTACTTCGTTCTTTTTTGTGGCTGAAAAATATTCCATTGTATGGACACACCATACTTTTTATGAGACAGAGTCTTGCTTTGTCACCCAGGCTAGAGTGCAGTGGTGTGATCTCAGCTCACTGCAACCTCTGCCTCCCGGGTTCAAGTGATTCTTGTGTCTCAGCCTTCCCAGTAGCTGGCACTTCAGGCGCCCACCACCACACCCAGCTAATTTTTGTATTTTTAGTAGAGACGGGGTTTTGCCATGTTGCCCAGGCTGGTCTCAAACTCCTGACCTCAGGTGATCCGCCTCCCTTGGCCTCCCAAAGTGCTGGGATTACAGGCATGAGCCACCGTGCCTGGCAACACACCATATTTATCCCTTTATCTGTGGGTGACATTTAGGCAATTTCTATCTTTCAGCTATTGTGAATAGTGCTGCTATGAACATGCATATCCAAGTATCTTAGTCTCTGCTTTCGACTGAGTATATAGGAGTGAAATTGCTGGGTCACATGGTAATTCTACACTTAACCTTTTTGAGGAACTGCCAAACTATTCTTCATAGTGGCGGGACCATTTTACATTGCCACCAGCAATACATGAGGGTTCCAATTTCTGCTTCAGGGCTTTTGCACTTGTTTCCCCTCTCTAGAAAGCTCTTCTGACAGATACCCAGGTGGCTCACTTCCTTACCTCCTTCAGGTCTTTACTCAAATGCCATCTTCTCAAGAAGGCCCAACTTGACCATCAAATTTAAAATGGCAGCCTCCCAACCACCAACCTGTACATTGCTATCTCCCTTCCCTATTTTTCTCCATAGTTTTCATCACCATTAACATACTATAAGTTTTTATTTTCTATTGTCTGTCTCCCACAGCTGAAATCTAAGTCCCATGAAGCCAGAGATTTCAGTTTGTATTTCCAACAACTAGAACAGTGCCAGGTACATAGTAGGTAATAAATATTTACTGAATAAATGAGACCGAGGGGCTGGCGCAGTGGCTCACGCCTGTAATCCCAGCACTTTGGGAGGCTGAGGCGGACGGATCACAAGGTCAGGAGATCGAGACCACCCTGGCTAACACGGTGAAATCCCGTCTCTACTAAAAACACAAAAAATTAGCTGGGCGTGGTGGCAAGCGCCTGTAGTCCCAGCTACCCGGGAGGCAGAGCTTGCAGTGAGCTGAGATCATGCCATTGCACTCCAGCCTGGGCGACAGAGCGAGACTCTGTCTAGAAAAAAAAAAAAAA
>NW_016827593.1:120633-132684 GCF_001698545.2 Rhinopithecus bieti
TATATATATATATATATATATATTTTGTGTGTGTGTGTGGTAGAGACAAGAGTGTCGGTATCTTGCCCTGGCTGGTCTTAAACTCCTGGCTCCCACCTCAGCCTCTCAAAGTATTGGGGATTACTGGCATGAGCCACTGTATCCAGTCCAGTTTTAATTTTGGAGTTAAAAAACACCCACATTGAGTCAAACGACTTCAGAGCCTGCCCACCTTCACGATTATTAAGATCACAAAGGGGGCTTTTGCTAGCTGCTCAAGACATTAGTAAAGTACAAATAGTTTGTTTTAACTGTGCTGGAGGAAAAGTGCAAGATGTGCTCAGTAGATAGAGCTTTCAGTCTGCGGGTCAAGCAATCAGGCTCCACGGAACTAGGAGCAAAGCAATGCTCCTATAGTTGTATGACAGCTTTTATATGAAGTTATTTATTAGAAATTTCCAAGGCACTTTAACAATACAAATTTTATTAAAAAAATAACATCAAAACTGTTCAGCAAATCTATATTCAATGTAACCAAAATAAACAAACAACAAATTAAAAAAAATATACATCTATATATATATGAGCAAGAAACAAGTGCAATTTTGGTCCCAATATTTTTTGAATATATTATCTTTATCCAGAGGAATTACATTAATGGCTAAGATATTATGTATTAGATGAACAGAAATGTACCTTTAAAACTTGTTTTAAGGTAAGAAGAGCGTTGCCAATTCTTTATGTCTTTGAAATCAGAATCCCTAAGCTAATGTTAATGATAGGCCCAAGATAGAGCATGTAATGTCTAATGGTCTGGACAAATATGAAATTAAGAAGCTACCAATAAGTAGCTACACGAAATCTGTAGACAATTCTAAGAAATGTCTTGGAGTTTGTGATAAGAACAAAACAAACACAAAGAATTCAAAAGTAGACATAAAATGGACATCAGCAAATTTCATGAATCTGGGACAAAGAAGTGACAGAAAAACAAAATAGAGTAAAATAAATTTGATTAAGAACAATATAAAACCAAGCTACCAAAATAAAATAAAAAAAAAAATGTTTAAAAATGTGAATATTGGCCGGGTGCGGTGGCTCACGCCTATAATCCTAGCACTTCGGGAGGCCGAGGCGGGCAGATCACAAGGTCAGGAGATCGAGACCATCCTGGCGAACACGGTGAAACCCCATCTCTACTAAAAATACAAAAAATCAAAAATTAGCCGGGCGTGGTGGCAGGTGCCTGTCATCTCAGGTACTCGGGAGGCTGAGGCAGGAGAATGGCGTGAACCCAGGAGGTAGGGCTTGCAGTGAGCCAAAATCGCGCCACTGCACACTCCAGCCTGGGAGACAGAGCAAGACTCTGTCTTTAAAAAAAAAAAAAAAAAAAAATGAATATCAGTATTGCTGAAAATTCCTATAACACTGGATAAAACTTTAAATGAAAACACGAATAACTGACTTTGGGAACCGTAATTGTAGAAATTTTGTTTTTCCAAAAACAAAGTAACCTTGGTTCCCAATACAACCAGAATTTTGATATTCCTTGGACTGCATATCTGCTAGAGGAAGATTAAAGAGCAGCAGCCAAAATGGTTAAACATCAACCTGGATGTTGAAGCACTGATCTAAAAACAATATAAAACCAAGCTACCAAAATAAAATAAAATGTAAAAAATGTTTAAAAATGTGAATATTAGTATTGCTGAAAATTCCTAGAATACTGGATAAAACTTTAAATAACATGAGCTGTGACTTTGGGAACTGTAATTGTAGAAATTTTCTTTTTCCAAGAACAGGAAAGTAACCTTGGTTCCCATACAACAAGAATTTTTATATTCCTTGGACTGCATGCCTGCTGGAGGAAGATTAAAGAGCAGCAGCCAAAATGGTTAAACGTCAACCTGGATGTTGAAGCAGTGATCTCATGGACTTTTTCTTGGTTAGAATCGACCCATAAGCTTAAGATCAAAAGCCAAAGCCCCCAGTGGGAAGTTGTGCTCTATTTGGTGGGCCTTGAGGTCATCTCTGGCCAAATCAGCATCAACCTTATGGGAGGTCAGTCAGGTAGGAAGGGACTCTCCCCAAGATCTGATTTCTTAAGGCCACAAACTAGAGGAGGTCTCACAGTCAAATAATTCACATTTCTTGGAAAGAAAGAACAGGCATCAGTCGTGTCCATCAAAAGGGGACATTGTCCAGGAGTACCCTGGATATTTTTTGAAACTTATGCGTTGCTTCTTCATTTGAAAATATGAAAATAGAAGAGTAATGAACAAGGAATGAAGAAAAAATGGCTATCTGACCTAAACATGTAAGACTTACAAGAAATTAAGAAAGCGGACAAAACAGACAGAAAAAGATGAACAGTCATATTATCTGGAATGTAGTACTATGAAGACAAGTCAAGTACAGCAGAGAAAACAAAAGGTATTTTGGAGAGCCAACTGGAGAAAAAAATGTGTTAAGATATGTTAACCTGACACAAAGATAAGGTGGAGTGAGAATCTAGTGGCATCTGAAAGCTGGAAAGAGCTGAATGAGAGCTAGTGTCATGAACTTGGCTGTTTAACTGCCTTTTGTGTGAGAAAACACTTCAGAACTTTGAACTTAGGAACTTCCAACTTGTCTTGCACCAGGTTGCATGAACTCCATGGAGCAGGAATCTATTTCAATGAGCAGCTTTAAAACAAAACAAAACAACTTTAATATTTTTCATTTATATTAATGATACATTAAAAAATACAACAGTGCTAAAGTCCATCAAAGCAAACTGCACTGAAGGAAAATTAAACTTACCCAGAAGCGGGTTCAGAAGTTGAGGTACTTTTGGAAACTGAAATCAAAAGAGTTTTACATTTACAATAGCATATATGAAGAGTGAGACTATCAATGTAATACATGGGTCCATATGGTGTCTGATCAAAAATACTGAAATAAGTATCAGAAAATCAAAGAAACACAATTATATATACATACCATTCTCTATTATAACTTGGCAAGTATGAGTTTTACGTTGACTTAAGTGTTTAGCCATACGATCTAAGCCAGAAGAATCAGCTAGGAAATCACATTTAAGGCACACTAGAGTAATGCCCCTACGAAAAAAAAGAAGACAGTAAAAAATATTATCATTTATGAAAATCCATATGAGCTCAATAATTATTTTTCCATGTACTAACTTGATCTGCATTTTAGTCTCCACAACCGTCATTTTCCAACTTTGTTATATAAACTTGATATATCTAAAATGGTTCTCCAGAAAATGGCATTGCTGGCCGGGCACGGTGGCTCACGCCTGTAATGCCAGCACTTTGGGAGGCCGAGGTGCATGGATCACCTGAGATCAGGAGTTCGAGACCAGCCTGAACAATATGGTGAAACCTCGTCTCTACTAAAAATACAAAAATTAGCTAGGCATCATGGCGTGCGTCTGTAGCCCCAGCTACTCTGGAGGCTGAGACAGGGGAATTGCTTGAACCCAAGAGGCAGAGGTTACAGTGAGTCAAGATTGTGCCACTGCACTCCAGCCTGGGTGACAGTCAGACTCCGTCTCAAAAAAAAACAAAAAAAAACAAAAAAAAAACAAAAAACAAGGAAAAGAAAATGGCATCGCCACATTCAAATTATGCTAACATTTAGTGCTTTATAAATTGTCACCTCTCAACTTGTGCCTAGCTGAAAGCTAGGCATCAAGAGACTGAAAGCCCAGTCTCCCTTAACAACTTAAGTAATGTGTGCAAGTTATTACTTGCAAAGCAAGGATGTAATATTCATTCACTGAAATATATAAATATACATTTGCTGAGAACCTTCTTCACCCACACTGTACTACTAGGTATTATGGATACAATAGTAACCAAAAAAGGTATAGTCTGTGGATTCTGCAATCTAGTATCTTAGTCAAATGAGGATAAACTTAGAAATGTGAAGGTTTTAAAATCATGTAATTATCATTATCAGTTTATTAACAAAGCATACATATACTTTTGAAGTTCATCAGATACTTTAAACTTAAATATTTCACCTGTATAGGAAACCAGTGGCATACCTTGGATTGACTTCTCTAGTTTTAACAACCTGTTGTGGATTTACACCTAGCCAGAACTCCTGCACATCAAAAATTATCTTCACAAAACTGGAATCATGTGCTTTACCCATGAAATTTAGGGGGAAAAGTCTCTCTTATGATGCCATTTCCCTAAAACTGGAGCTCAAATTTCTAGTTATCTCTGACTCTCTTCTTACACAAAACATTCAATATTTCAAACATTTTATGATATTAACAATTTATTGAGTACTTACTCTATGCCAGTCTGAGGGTTTTAGACGTATTGTCTGATCTAAATCTTACGGCAACCCAAAGAGATAGGTGCTGTAATTATTACCCTTTTACAGAGGACAGAATTAGTTTCAGTGATCTACTGAGGCCAGGATCAGGTTGGAAATTGAGCCCTTTGATTCTGAAGCCCATGCTCTTAAACATGATGTGATACCACCTCACCATCTTAGCCCAGGGCTTTATTAAGTAAGTCTTAACCACTACAATAGCCTTAACCAGTCTATGTGTCTCATGCAGCTACAACTCATCTTGTATACTCCTCCAAAGTGATCTTCCTTCAGCACCCTTGATTCTACTCAAAACATCAATGGCTTCCCCAATGTCTTCCAAAAAAAATTAAGCCCAAACTCCCTAGGCCTTGTTTTCAAGGATTCAACAATCTGGATCTAAGTTCAAAACTATCTCCCCAGACTGATCTTTTTTTATTTTTGGAATGGAGCCCCACTCTGTTGCCCAGGCTGGAGTGCAGAGGCACGATCTCGGCTCACTGCAACTTCCACCTCCTGGGTTCAAGTGATCCTCTTGCCTCAGCCTCCAAGTAGCTGCGATTACAGGTGCACACCACCATGCCCGGCTAATTTTTTTCTATTTTTAGTAGAGATAGGGTTTTGCCATGTTGGCTAGGTTGGTCTTGAACTCCTGACCTCAGGTGATCCACCCACCTCAGCCTCCCAAAGTGCTGGGATTACAGGCTTGAGTCACCGCGCCCGGCCACCTTTGATCTTAAGATACTATGCTATATGAACTTCGTGCTTCATCCAAATTTTACTCCTAGTTACTCCAAAATTACTCCATTGTGATTCAGAAGAATGTGTATAGTTTCTGTTTTTTCCTTTCTGAACTTCTATTCGTGTTATTTCTTCCAACTAGAATGCCCTTGTGCCTCTTAAGTAGAAACCTCTCTCCCCTTTGAAATCAGTATCTCTTATTGCACTTACTAGAAACCTCTTTGTATTACTGTAGTTATTTATGTTCACACCTTTTATCCCTTTAATAAATTGTACATTCCTTGAAGGTTGGTATAAGCCTTCTTCTTCATCACGGTCATCTGTATAGGACTTGCTACATTGTGTTATATATGATAGGTGCACAATAAATAACTAAAGAATGAATATTTCATTTTAACAAAATAGTAATTATGAAAAAATTGTTTATAGAAATATAAAATGCTATGTCCATACACAGATTTTTTTTTAAAATTTTCTGAGACTGAGTCTCACTCTGTCACCCATGCTGGGGTATAGTGGCGCAATCTTGGCTCACTGCAACCTCTGCCTTCCAGGTTCAAGCAATTCTCGTGCCTCAGCCTCCCAAGTAGTTGGGATGACAGGCATGCACCACCATGCCAGGCGAATTTTTGTATTTTTAGTAGAGATGGAGTTTCGCCATGTTGGCCAGGCTGGTCCTGAACTCCTGGCCTCAAGTGATCCACCCGCCTTGGCCTCCCAAAGTGCTGGGATTACAGGTGGGAGCCACTGCACCCGGCCCATACACAGAATTTGACCAATTTTCTATTTAGATGTGAGATCCACTCGAGTTGAAAAAAAAAGCGCCTCAGATCTTTCAAATCATATAGCTAATTTAAAAACTAAGCATACAATTGAGCTTGACCATCATGTGGTAAAAATCAAAGTGAAATCTCATTTTTAGAATTAAATCTTCTTTTCATTCCTTTTTTTTTTTTTTTTTTCCAGACCGGAGTCTTGCTCTGTCGGGCCGCGGCTGAGTGCAGTGGCCGGATCTCAGCTCACATGGGCAAGCTCCAGCCTCCCGGGTTCGACGCCATTCTCCCGCTGGCCTCAGCCTCCGGAGTAGTTGGGAGCCAGCAGGCGCCCCGCCACCATCGCCCGGCTAGTTTTTTGTATTTTTAGTAGAGACGGGGTTTCACCCGTGTTTAGCCAGGATTCGGTCTCGATGCTCCTGACCTCCGTGATCACACCCATCTCGGTCCCTCCCAAAAGTGCTGGGATTACAGGGTTGACCACCGTCTTTTCATTCTTATAAGCATTTTTCCAGTAAAAGGTAACACCTAATATATTTTACTCTTTTCTAATGCCTCGAATGTTTTAAAAATAGCATAAATTTTTTTTTTAGATGGAGTTTTGTTTGCTCTTTTGCACAGGCTGGAGTGAAGTGGTGTGATCTCGGCTCACTGCAACCTCTGCCTTCCGGGTTCAAGTGATTCTCCTGCCTCAGTCTCCCAAGTAGCTGGGATTATAGCCACCACGCCCGGCTAATTTTGGTAATTTTAGTAGAGACAGGGTTTTGCCATGTTGGCCAGGCTGGTCTCGAACTCCTGACCTCAGGTGATCCACCCACCTCGGCCTCCCAAAGTGCTAGGTTTACAGGTGTGAGCCACCGTACCTGGCCTAACATGAGTATGTTTTAAAAATACAATAAAAATTTCCTCTACGAGCTCTTGGTCCAACATTATCCACATAGTTCATTTTCAACATATACATTAACTTATTCAACAAATATTTACCAAGTGCCTACTATGTGCCAGGTACTATGTGCTGGCAAACATCTGTCAACATGAGCAAAATAATTAACAAAGGAAGATGGAGTCAAAAAGATATCAAAATAATGTAAAAAAAATAGATGTTTTAGTGGATTCTGAGCTAAGTGTATGTGGTGTAACCAATGGTAATTATCAATGCCTTTAGAAATATTTATCAGTACTTTTTTCTGTACAGTAAAAAAGTTATATATTTTAATTCTAAAAGCATTAAGAATTATGAAGGCTATATATTGATTTCAAGTATTATGGTATTTTCAAAAACTTCCTTCTATTCAGGTATGGTTGGAGAACCTTATTTTTGTTATTTTACAAACGCATATGCAAGAAGGTTTCATCTTAATGCTTGACACTACAGAGAGTTTAGTCAGAAATGATAGGCTATCTCTCCAACTTTGGTCTAAGGATATAATAAACAGAACTCTATCCTTTCCAAAGTAGGCACTCCAACATCAGTTTTAAAAAGTTACTGCAATATTTCAATGGAAAGAAAAACAAAAAAAGATCAATGATTACCTGAGAGTTCCTGAATGCTTCTTGAAAATACAAAACCGTTTACCTGGATGGTTGCTATGAGAGCTTGAGAAACATGAGACAAACAAGATTTTATTAATTTTATTATACAATGCCATATTAATTTTATGACATTTCAAGCCAATGCCTAATTTCTTAGTTTTGAATAAAAGATCATGATCTAAATAATAAAATGCTGTTGGTTATTGCTATAATCTGAATTTTTGTGTCACCCCAAAATTCATGTTAAAATCTTAACCCCTAAAGTGATGGTATTAAGAGGTGGGGCCTTTGGGAGGTGATTAGGTCATGAGGGCAGAGCCCTTATGAGATTAGTGCACTTATAAAAGAGATCCTAGAGAGCCAGTGTGCCCCTTCCACCATGTGAGGACGCAGTGAGAAGGTGCTGACTATGAGGAATGGGCCCTCACCCAGACACCGAATCTGCCGGCACCTTGATCGTGGACTTTCCAGCCTCCAGAACTGTGAGAAATAAATTTCTGTTGTTTATAAGCTACCCAGTCTATAGTATTTTGTTATAGCAGCCTGAATGGACGAAGATAGTCATCTCTGTTTAATGCAAGAATTTTAACTTACATTCCACTTTACCTGTATATTTTCTAATTACGTATTTCCCTGAGAATTTTCTTAGATGATCAGTATCTCACCATTAGTAAAAAAAAAAAAATGCTTGAGTTAAAAATGCATTGTCAAAAGTTTTTTTAACTATTATAAGAACAATTTAAAAGATATTTGATAATGTATTTTGCTATGGTAGAAATTGTTAAAATAATTATTTTTTGTTTCAGAGTCTTGCTCTGTCACCCAGGCTGGAGAATAATAATTATTCATTACATTTTAATCTTAGTATGTTTGGGGAGGGGGATAATCTGAATGATCCTGGAAGTAAACACTACTTGAGATAAATGCCATTGCTTAATTCAATATACATGAAACATTTAAAGAATCCTTTGCAATTACCAGAACTTTCAAAGAGAGCAAATTAAGGGAAGCAGAGCTCAAGAATTAAAACAATGCTTCTCCTATGCACAGATCAGAAAACCACTAATCAAACTTCAAAGCCAATGGTAATAGCTTTTATGCCTCCCTTTAAATTGATAAGGAAAGCTTTCCTGTGTAAGAAAACCAGGCAAGATTAGCCAGGATTAGCCTAGCACAGTATTACTCAAAGTGTGGTCCATGGACCAGCATCATCAGCATACCTAGAAGCTTGTTAGAAACACAAAGTTTAAGGTCTTACTACAAACATAGTGAACCAATCTCTGGCAGTGGGGCCCAGAAATCTGTTTTCCCAAGTTTTCCAGCTGATTCTTATGCAAGCTAGTTTGAGAAGCACTAGCCCTGTCTTGCACTGACAGACCCCACACAGCAGGTCAACAGTTACCCTCAGACCCAAGGTAACCATCACCAGCATACTATATATGCATGGGAAAATAAAGATTCTGGCTAGCTGTAATTCCAAGAAAATATCCTCAGAATAGGCACCATGGTGAATACAAAGAAACAGCTTCTCTCTCAGAGATAATAGAGACACATGTGAGGCAGAAGAGCGAATGTTACAGAACTCAAAGAAAGGAATGATTCCTATGACTGGCTGTGCTGATCAGATACTTCGTAGAGGGTGAAATGAGAGGGAAGGAGAGGAGCATTCCAGAGAATAATCAAGAACAAGAAAAAACTACTTTAGATACTGAATATGAAGAACCTATACATTGGGGAAGATAGATCAATTTTGGGGGCCTGTCTTCTCGCAATGGAGTTGGCATAGCCTGGGAATAAAGGTACTCAACCTCTGAGAAAATGAAGCCTCTGAACATACAGAACTCAAACCTATGACAAAAGTCCACACCGAGTAGGAGTGAGGGTACACCATTCAGAGGGAGGTACCTGAAGTAATGAGGCAAACAATGTGCCCTTGAAGTAGGGGAAAAGCAAAGGGACCTGTGAGGCTCTTAGAAGAGAAGAAGTGGAAGCTTTCAGTTCTAGATGAGGTTAACCATGAGTAAGAGCTCAATGTGTGTGATGACAGTGCAGGGGCTCACCAGAAATTAGGAAAAGGTTATGAAGGTAACTTTAGGTCAGTTGGGAATGTTTGGGGATAGAATGGGGCTGAAGGTTCTACAAGACAGTTGGTAAGCCTACGGAAAATGGGAGAGAGGAGGACAGAATGACACATGGGTTTAAGTAATGCCAAAAATGTTTTCCAATTTAATCCTCTATAAATTAGGGGCAGAATTAAAGCCTCATTAGGGCAGCCAAGTGTTTGGCACAGAATAAGAGAACAACATTACTCATAGCAGTGTACTAGGGGAAGGGTTGGCTAGGGTCTGCTTTAGAGAAACTGGGGTATAGGTGCAGAACCACTATAGCAGTGGAAGAGGCAGACTGGAATATTGCAGAAGGTGAACTCTCAGGAAGCTAGAATGTACGGTGGTAGATCAACAGAACTCAATGGGTTTCAAAAACTTGGGATAGTAAATTATTTCTAGCTGGTGCTCCATGTTTATGCAAATGATGCCCTGAAACAGTCAAGACTGAGCTCAAAGGGTACTGAAGTAAAAGTGGTTTGAATCCTAGTAAGAAACAGAGTTGGGTCTCAGGGAAACTCAGCATTGAAATCAGAGGATTTACAGTTGAAAGGTAAAAGAGAAAACTTAAGAATGGTTAAGGTACCAAGAAAGGGATTATAAGGGGACAAGAACAGTTGAAGGGAGAAAAGATAATTACATAGAGCAGGAGTAGCCAAAAGGAAAGAAGAAAAACGGTGGTAACAGTTTAACAGAAGTTGAGGAGTTCCAAAAGTAAGTGATCAAAAATGTCAAATACTCTGAAGAAGTCATAGAGGAGTAAGAATGAAAAATAATGAGTATATCCAGTGGTTAGGATATGACTGATAACCTTTAAAGGAGCAGCTTTAGCTGTATGTAGGTGGGGGCGGTGGGCGACACTCAAATCACAAAGGGTCAAAAAATGACAAACAGGCTAGTAAAGAATACTCTTTACAAATGTTGATGGTAAAATGAGGACAAGAAAACATGCAAAGTAAAGGCAGATTTTCCTCATCCTAAAAATATGCCTGAAAATATCTGCAGACACAATGAATGTGGTAGAGAGAAAGAGATGAACTGAAGGTCCAAAGTAATGAAATAAGGATGTGGAGGAAATGCAAGAGATGATGAACAGGGTTAACTTAAAAATAGTGGGACATGTCTGTTTTTTGAGATTAATGGCTGAAGGAAAAAAAACCTTGAGACACCAAAAGTTAATCTTGAGAAAACAAAAGTATGACCTCTGAGTAATTATTAGGCAAGGTTAACAACTGAGGGACTAGAATAAAATCTGACAGATGTTGTAGATAAAACAAAGCGGTATTTTTGGCTGGGCGTGGTGGCTCACGCCTGTAATCCCAGCACTTTGGAAGGCCGAGGCGGGCAGATCACGAGGTCAGGAGATTGAAACCATCCTGGCTAACAGGGTGAAACCCCATCTTTACTAAAGATACAAAAAAAAAAATTAGCCGGGCGTGGTGGCGGGCGCCTGTAGTCCCAGCTGCTGGGGAGGCTGAGGCAGCAGAATGGCGTGAACCCGGGAGGCGGAGCTTGCAGTGAGCCGAGATCACACTGTTGCACTCCAGCCTGGGTGACAGAGAAAGACTGCATCTCAAAAACACAAACAAGCAAACAAACAAAACACAAAGCGGTATTTTTAAAAGGGCAGGACCAAATTAAAGATCACGAATTCAGAGCTGACTGAATCCAGCATGGTATGGTAGTCTAGAACCGAGATAGGGATACATCAAAAAGGATAAAAGATGCAAAGATAGCAAGACTAAGTATGACTGAAGATACAAAGGAATTTAGGACAGAAACAAAGCAGCATTCAAAACAGAAGACCTTAAGGGTGTGGTTGGCTACAAAATTGAATTGATACTACTGGACTAGAAAAAAGGAGTCAAGACCCTGAAAGTCATGGGGTAATGAGAATTCAAAGTAAGTATTGTCTACAATGAGGTAAAATGGGACAGTGTTAAGAAAGGGGATACAACAAAGCAGAAAGGGATGTAAAGTGCTAGCACTAAAGAAGTAAAGGTATCATAAGGTCAGGCTGATCACCAAAGGGAAAAAAAACCCTGCAAGCCAGGTGCTGAAGCCATCAAAATGTGGGTGAATCCTTCAGAGTGGTAGCTGATTATGAGCAGAAAATAATATAGAGGTCTTTTGATAATCTGCAAGAAAACCACCTTCATTGGTTATACCTATTTTTTTTTTCTTTTTTAAAAATAGAGATGAGGTCTTGCTATGTTGCCCAGGCTGGTCTTGAACTCCTAGGCTCAAGCAATCCCCTCTCCTTGGCCTCTGAAAGTGTTGGGATTATAGGCATGAGCCATTGTGCCTGGCTAGTTATAATTTATTTCTAACTGAAAATAAATGGAACTATCTTAATTGGAATAATCAACTTTTGTATCTGGACACTTTTTGGTTATTTAAAATAAAATCCATTCTGAAAGAATAAGGCAAGCCCCTACGAATGAGGCTCAAATGAAAGGGGGGCTCTGAAGTCTTTCCCTTGTGTAGAGTACATCATAGGTGCTCAAATTAAGTTGAATCAATGCATGGAAAGGAATTCTAGCCGGGCGCGGTGGCTCAAGCCTGTAATCCCAGCACTTTGGGAGGCC
>NW_016827593.1:134071-149451 GCF_001698545.2 Rhinopithecus bieti
GCCCGGCCCTAAATTGATCTTTAAGTAGACTCATAATTTGAAAATTTGCTTTGAAACAAGCTAGAATAAGTGCAAAAAATTTAACACCAGTTAACATTTCCCTGGAATAAAAGGGATCAAATAAACCCATAATCTATCATAAGATAAAAGCATAAAATAAAAGATTAGTATAAAAGATGAAAATTAGAGAATAAACACAATGACTCAAGTTCTGCTCAGTAGTTGTAAAAGTACCTTTTCTCATTTGCTTGGTCTTTATGCCAGATAAGTGATTATCATCTAAATGTGTAAGAGGGTTCTGTGATATGGTAAATTTCATACCTAAGATTAAATTTGTATTGTATATCAGAAATAAAAGATATTACCTTAAGTTCTTCAAAGCAAGGCTCATTTTATTTTTTCTGTTGCGTGGTCGCTTTTGCTTGTAAGAGGGTTTTGCTTTGGACTTAGCTATACGTCCCCTTGGCTTACTTGTACGAGCTTTACTTGCAGTGGATGTAGGTGCATGAGGCTTACTTGTCTTAGATCTACTGGCATTAGATTTTCTAGGATTTTTAGCAGTTGTATTTTGAGATGTCGGAGGTGTGACCTGAAGAAAAGAAGTGCCTGGAGTACAACCGAAAGGTGCAGTTGGTAATTTTGACTGGTGAGGTCCAAGTGAAGCTCGAATAGTAACCTATAAAACAAAGCCAATATGTATTTTAGAAAGTAACCATCATATTAGTATTAAAATATCATTGTAAGCCCTCACATTTACAGTAAATTGGTTTTGACAAGGGTCCCAAAACATTTCCAATGGGGCAAAAAATAGTCTTGATGAATGCTGCTAGAAAAACTGATATCCATGTGCAAAAGAAAGAATTTGAATCCCTACCTCATATTATATACAAAAATTATCTCAAAATGTATTAAAGACCAAATTTTAAAAGGTAAAACTACAAAACTCTTAGAAGAAAATACAGTAGTAAATCCTTGTGAGCGTGAGTTAGGCAATGGTTTCTTATATAATGACACCAAAAGCACAAGCAACCAAAGAGAAAATAGATGAACAGGCATTTCTTCAAAGAAGATATACAAACAGCCAACAACCACATGAAGAGATAGATGGTCCACATCATTAGTCATCAGGGAAATGCAAATCAATTCCCAAATGAGATGTCCCTTCACACCAACCAGAATGGCTGTAATAAAGAGACAATAACAAAATAACAAGTATTGGCTAGGACATAGAAAAATGAGAACCCTCATACACTGCTGGTGGGAATGCACAACAGTGTAGTTACAATGAAAAACAGTTTGGCAGACCAGGTGTGGTGGCTTAGGCCTGTAATCCCTGAACTTTGGGAGGCCGAGGTGGGCGGATCACTTGAGGTCAGGAGTTTGAGACCAGTCTGGCCAACATGGTGAAACTCCATTTCTTTTAAAAATACAAAAAATTAGCCAGACACGGTGGCAGGTACCTGTAATCCCACCTACTCAGGAGGCTGAGGCAGGAAAATCACTTGAACCCAGGAGGCGGAGGTTGCAGTGTGCCAAGATTGCACCACTGCACTCCAGCCTGGGCAACAGAGCGAGACCCCATCTCAAACAAAACAAAACAACAAAAAAAGAGAAACAGTTTGGCAGTTTCTCAAAATATTAAAGGTAAGAGTTACCATTTGACTCCACCACTGTATTCAGAGGTATATACCCAAGAGAAATGAAAACATATGTTCACACAAAACTTGTACATGAATTTTACAGCAGCATTACAGCCAAAAGAGGAAACTTTTCTGTTGCGCTCTCGCTTTTGCTTGTAAGAGGGTTTTGCTTTGGACTTAGCTATACGTCCCCTTGGCTTACTTGTATTAGCTTTACTTGCAGTGGATGTAAAAATTCCAATAGGATAACTGTGTTTTCAAAAAACAAATGACCCAAATGGCAATTTTGATTGGCAGTTTACATGTTTCTTACCTCATCATATGATTTACAAAGGCTTTGTTACAGTTAGTATTGTACTTGCAAAAACTGCAGTGGATGTATATAGAAAAGAGAATTATGCCCACCAATAGATGAAACGATAAATAAAAGGTAGAATATCTATGCAGTGCAGTATTACCCACTGCACATTGAATTAATGCAAAGATGGATGATCAGAAAGACAAATGGATATGCCCACCAATAGATGAAAGGATAAATAAAAGGTAGAATTTCTATGCAGTGCAGTATTACTCAGCCACAAAAAAGAATGAAGTACTGGAACATGGTACAGTATCAATGAAGCTGCAAAACATTATGCTAAGCGAAAGAAACCAGTCCCTAAAGATGACATATTGTATGATTCAACACGAAATGTCCAGAATGGGAAAATCCATAGAGACTAAAAGCTGACTAAAGTTTCCACAGGGCCAGTGGAGGGGAAATAGTGCATGCTAAAGGGTATGGGGTTTCTTTTGAGGGTGATAAAAATGTTTTAAAATTTATTGTAGTGATGTTTGCCCAAATCTGAATACGCTAAAAACCACTGAACTGTGTACACTGTAAATGGGTAAATTGTGTGATATATGAATTACATCTCAATAACACTGTTACCAAAAAATCACTACAATACAAAAAGTTAAAATCATTATTTTGAAAGTGGCAAGTATAAAACTGCAATCAGATAAGCCTTCCACTTATTCTAAATGGTCATACCGATTAAATGAAATTTATCTTGATATTTACTTACTGTTGTAAGTATTAGTTTTATATTGATAACAGTTGTATGTTAACAGATATTAACAAATAATTAGGAGTTAGTACAAATTAGATGAATATCGAAAGAGGACATTCCATAGCTATTTTACACTTTGACAGAATTAAAAGGGGCCGGGTGTGGTGGGTCACACCTGCAATCCCAGCACTTTGGGAGGCCAAGGTGGGTGGACTGCCTGAGCTCAGGAGTTTGAGACCAGCCTGGGCAACTCATCTCTACCAAAAATGCAACAAAACTAGCTGGGCATGGTGACATCCACCTGTGGCCTGTGGTCCCAGCTTGCACCTAGGAGGCAGAGGTTGCAGTGAGCTGAGATGGCACCACTACACTCCAACCTGGGTGACAGAGAGAGACCTCGTCTCACAAAAAAAAAAAAAAAAAAAAAAAAAAACCCTAACTAAAGGCTTCACAATAGAGGAGGTCAAAATGTAATAGGCCTGAATTACACTCTGGTAACTATAAAACAGATTTTCAGTAAATGTGACCTCTTCCTGGTGGATCAGGGGGCACGATTTCAGCTTCCAAGGTTATGGTGGAGCTTACATCAATTCATCATACAGCATGGTAAGTTATAATAATGCCTCAGAATTTCCTTAATGGTAACATATAAATTTATCATTTACTATTTGGAAAAAGAAAATGTTTGTATCTATTGGTTAATAACAGAAAACAGTCCACCCACTAACATTCTCTTTAATCATTTGACTACATTTCCCCATGTACTTGAAAGAACAGCTTCCTGTGAAGTCCTATGAAATATATGAAGTATCACAGAAAGCACTGAAGCAGAACTTGTAGCTTGCAACAGAAATAAATTTTTTGAAAGCACTGGGAAGTCAAAAATCCAAGTTTAAGATCTTAGTACTACCTTCGTCCTACTACATGACCTTGAGTAAGGATTTAGCCCTCTCTGAAACCTCTTCATCTCTAATGTGGGGTATACCCCTGCCTTGTCTATCTCATTGGATCATCACTAAAATTGGGGGTTAAATAATAAAATGTATGGAAAGGCACACTGAACACTTAATTCCTAAAGTATTATAAGCATATAGTATCATTATTACAATATTACCATTACTACTGGTATCTTATTAAATAAGGGAAGATGTGAGAGGAGGACTGTTCTGCCTACATTAATATTCTGCATGTCTAATATCACATGGAACAAATGGATTGCACAGAAGATGCCAGACTGGTTTATCTTCACTAGATAATTCAAATAATTGTTTCAATATTATTTTTGTTAATTTAAATGGCAGACATACTCGCATTCAAAAGTATGTACTCAAAATGAAATACAAATATGTGGGATTATCTCACCTTGGATTACATATCTCTTCACTGGAGAAAATATTCAAGAGCTAACTTTAATGTAAAGAATCCGGTAGGGCCAGGTGTGGGGCTCATGCCTGGTAACCCCTCACTTTGGAGACCGAGGCGGGCAGATCACCTGAGGCCAGGAGTTTGAGACCAAGCCTGGCCATGTTGGTGAACCGGTCTCTATTAAAAATACAAACAATTAGCTGGACATCATGCTGCACGCCTGTAATCCCAACTACCTGGGGAGGCTGAGGCACGGATCACTCGAACCCGGGAGGCAGAGGCTGCAGTGAGCTGAGATCGCGCCACTGCACTCCAGCCTGAGGCATAGAGTGACTGTCTCAAAAAAAAAAAAAAAAAAAAAAAAAAAAAAAAAAGTCAGAGAAAACTTATGGTATATAAGGCAAACAAGAAAGAAATTTGTAGTCTGATGTGTGCTTGCCTCCATCGAAAACAGCAATGCTATGCTATTCAGGAGCAAAACTTGCTTTCTGAGAGATTAGTAATACCAACTTCAACAAACCTGTGGCATTCAAGGCACTACGACAGATGCTGGGGACACAAAGATAAATTTAATTCTTGATCTTAAGTATCTTATAGTCTAGCAACTGAAAGACATACACATTGACAACTGGAATAGCTCAAAAACAGCCTACAGAACATTGAAACAACCTGCTGACTTAGTCTACAATCTTAGTTGCAACTAGAAATACCCCTCCAACAAACCACGTCAATCAATAATAAAACAATGGTTAGAAGTTTTTCCTTTTACAGCAATAAGAAGGATAAACCTAAAAATTAAAGTCTTAATAAACAATCAGAGGTCAATTTTAATATTATATTCAATAGATAAAACCAGGCAGTAGTTTTGGGTTTCTATTATCATACAAATGTTAAAAATACAAAGCATATTTAAAAACTCACTTTGGGTGCATGGATATTTTTGATACAAGCAACAATATGTACATGATCATATCAGGGTAACTGGGGTATCCATCACCTCAAGCATTTATCATTTATTTGTATTAGGATACATTCCAATTCCACTCTTCCTAGTTATTTTGAAATACACATAAATTATTGTTAACTACCGTTGCCCAGTGATTCCTAACACTAGATCCTTATTCTTCTATCCTAATAAATAAAAATAAAAAATAAAAAAAAATTAATAGAATGTGCAAAAAACCACCAAAAACCCCCTCACAAACTCACTTTTGTTCGCAGGAGCAATCCTTCTAGTTCTTTAGGCTTTATAAATGTACGATGCTGTGCCTTATGTTCAGCTTTCTCCTTGCTGGTCAAAAATTGTAGTCTGCATTTTGGGCAACGATGAACCCCTTTTTTCTGTTTACAGAAAAGATTAGATATAATAACTTCCACCACCACAAATCCTAGGACCTGAAATTGCTCTTAATTCTAAAATCTAAATAAATTTACAACCAGAATTTTATCATCTCCCACCACAGACAATTCGAAATGATCTATTATTTAAAAGTACTCCTTGTGTTAGTATTTGAGTTTCAAAAGCATTAGTTACCATATAAGGATCAAACATAAAAAGTATATAATTAGATTTTAATTGGAAAAGTTCTGTACTGATTGTAGTGGCATAAATAAGAATGGATTCCAATCTATTGTTTGAGAAACCCTTGACTAAATTCCTCCTCAAACCCTAGTCCCATTATTATTTTACCAATGGGAAATAGGACCCAAGAGAAATTTGTCACTTGCCCATAGCTGGTTAGTGTTCTTTCTACTATACATTATCAATTGCAATCTTTATGTATCTGTTCTCATTAATTAAAATATATTTTACAGTTATTATAAATTTAGAACAACATACAAATACAAAAGAACGCTTTCTTTAAAGATGTATCTCCACCAGCTCATCATTATTTGCACATAAAACACAATCTTTTAGGAAAACCAAATGAGGTAACATGTATGAAAGTACCTAGTGGAGTTACTGGTGCACAAAAGGCATTTGCTAAATAAAAGCTCTTTACAAAGGTCAAAGCAATATATAAAGATAAGGTGTTTGCATTACTATTTTAGTTTGACCTTCAGACTATTTTAGAAGTGTGGTGTGTGATCACACCATAGGTACAGTAAACACAAACAGATTTACCTGTAGGTGCTCAAGAGAGAAGGGGAAAGAAGAAAAACACAGCCAAGTAACAGACAGCAAATTAAGATGATGGAGAGAATGTTCCTCCAGAGTATAGTTCCCACAAATTTTTTCTCTACCTATACCTCCAATCCAGTTTCATGGCTTTAAATAGCATCCACCCACTGCCTACTTGACATCTCTTGATGTCTAATAGGTATTTCAAATCAACATGGACAAAGAAGTTGAACTCTAGAGTCAAAGAAGTTGACTCTAGTAGAACTTCTAGACAAAGAAGTTGAATTCTAGGGCACAAAATCTGTACCTTCCCTACTCTTCCCAATATCTCAGTATATGGGAACTAAATTCTTGCAGCTGCTCAGGACAAAAATACTTGGTCACTCTTAACTCTTCTCTTTCTCTTACATCCCACATTCAACAAATTAATAAAACCTGTCAGTGATACCTTAAAAAAAATTTGTAATTTTTCAGTTTCTCATCACCTCCAATCACTGTTACCATACTTGTCTGAGCCACTTACGAGGACTCTTGCAATAGCCTATCTTCTCCCTATTTCCATCCTTTCTCCTTTTACAGTCTATTCTTCCCACAGCTGTCAGACTGATCTTAAAATGTTACAGAACTTTCACATGGTTAAACCCTCCAATGGCTTTCCATAACACTCCAGAATCCTGACTCTGGCTCACAAGTCCTTAAATGATCTGGTTTACATTCTATTGCTACAACCTCATCTACTACTATGTTTCCTCTCACTTGTTTACTGTGCTCCAGCCACACTGGCCTCTTGCTCTTCCTTGAATATCCTAGGTATATGTTCACCTCACTGTCTACCTACTACTGTTCCCTCTACCTGGAACATTCTCTCCCAGATGAGTAAGCCACATGATTTACTCTCTCATTCCCTTTGGAGAAGCCCTCTTTAATCACACCATTTAAAAAACAGAAACTACTCCTTCACCTGAGCCCTGGCATTCCCTCTATCTGTATTTTCTTCCCATGGTACTTACCATCAGCTGGCACACATATACATTCAGACATCACACACACACACACAAATCCTTCTTTACCATGATGCATATTTTAGAGAGCACAAACCTTGCTTTGCTTACTTCTGTATCCCCAGTACCTAAAACAGTCCTTGACATTTATTAGGCACTCAAATATTTGTTAAATAAAGAAATAAAGTGAGGCAAGAGACTGACAGAGTACAAATGAGCAGCAGGCACAATTTAACTAGTTCAAAGTGTCTGCCATTTCATTCAATGAGTATTTATTTGTCCAGAGCCCCAAGATGGGAGACATTAATCTACTATTCCCTTAGTTGGACTCAAGTCCTGCATATCTCTCTTATGTATGTATGCTTGCATTGTGCGAATGATCATGGATGATTATACTTTTTTTTTTGTTTTTTGAGATACAGTTTTGCTTTTGTTGCCTAGGCTGGAGAGAAATGGCGTGACCCTGACTCACTGCAACCTCCGCCTCCTGGGTTCAAGCAGTTCTCCTGCCTCAGCCTCCCAAGTAGCTGGGATTACAGGTTCCTGCCACCACATCCCACTAATTTTGTATTTTTAGTAGAGATGGGGCCAGGTTGGTCTCGAACTCCTGACCTCAAGTGATCCACTCCCCTCGGCCTCCCAAAGTGCTGGGATTACAGGTGTGAGTCACCATGCCCAACTAATACATTTTTAAAATAAAATGTTTAACCAAAGAAACAGTAACTTGTTCCAAGGGTAGAGAAAAAGTTAAGTGTTGAGCTTCTTTACATGCATACTATATGGTTTTGGGTGATACGAGAGTTTGTTTGTTTGTTTGTTTGTTTTGAGACGGAGTCTCGTTCTGTCTCCTAGGCTGGAGTGCAGTGGCATGATCTTGGCTCACTACAACCTCTGCCTCCGGGGTTCAAGCGATTCTCCCCCGTCAGCCTCCCAAGTAGCTGGGATTACAGGCATGCACCACCACACCCAGCTAATTTTTGGTAGAGACAGGGTTTCACCATGTTGGCCAGGCTAGTCTCAAACTCCTGGCCTCAGGTGATCCACCTGCCTCAGCCTCTCAAAATGTTGGGATTACAGGCATGAGCCACTGCGCCTGGCCAATTTGAGGGATTTTCAAGGGTAACTATCTGTAATTTCTGCCTTTAGACCTAATGTCAATGTGGAATATGAGTCTGCAGTGGAAGCGTGGGCTAGAAATCAATTTTTGACTCCACCATTTATTAGGGAATGTGACACTGGGCAAATTACTTTCTATAAAGCTTTGTTTCCTCAACTATAAAATGAAAACAATCATATACCTGCCTCATAGGGTGGCTGTGAAGATTAAACAAGATAATGCATGTAAAAGCACCAGTGGCTGTCAAATGGTAAGTGATTAGTACATGTTAACTGCTTATTGTTATTATTAAAGAGCTAATGAGGATATGTAACACATCTGGAGTCTTTCATCCTTTGTTAAAAAATGTATAAACTGCATTGCTAACTCCAAAATCACTCAAGACATAATAATATATTTTTAGAAAAAAGTTGCAATCCAAGTCTTCAAAAAGAATAAAATATAATCAATAATTCTTATTATATAAAATTGCACTAATAATGCCATCTCAATTACAAGCTTATAATACTGGTCAGCTCAGGTTTTTGAGTCTTTTGTGAATAATTATGCAAACTGCAAATACCTTCAGAGAAGCCTGATGATCCTCATCAATAGAATCTTACCTCTTCACTGCTGACTGCCTACTCTTTAGGTACTCCAAACTTAACAAAAAAAATTGAGCACCTGAAATGGACTGAATGCTTGTGCCCCCCCTCCCCGCCCCCCAATTCATATGGTAAAATCCTAATTTCCAATATTGTAGTATTGAGAGGTGGAGCCTTCGGAAAGTATTTAGATTATGATGGTGGAGCTGTCAAAATGGGATTAGTGTCCTTATAAAAGGGACCCCAGAGAGCTCTCTCCACCCCTTCCCCCATGTGAAGAGACAGTGAGAATATGGCCATCTATGAACAAGGAAGCAGGTCCTCACCAGACACTAAACAGCTGGTGCCCTGATCTTGGACTTTATAGTCTCTAGAACAGAGAGAAATAAGTTCTTGTTGTTTAAGCTTCCCAGTCAGTGGTATCATAGCATGTTATAGCAGCTCAAACAGACTAAGATAGCACCTGTGGCACCTCAGTGGTCCCTAAGACTACTCCCAGATGTGATGATTCAGCAGAAGGATCGATAGGACTTAAGACACTGTTATACTCATGGCTATGTTTTAGTACAGTGTAAGGGTACAGAGCAGGATTAATAAAGGAAAATGATGCACTGGATAGCTTCCAGAGGATTACCAGGTGCCAGCTTCTAAGAGTTCTATTCCAGTGGAGTCACACAGGACACACTTAATCCCTCAGCAATGAACTGCAGCAATACGCATATAATCCCTCAGCACTGAACTGCAGTAACACCTATAAAGTGTTGCTTGACAGGAAAGCTCTCTTGAGTCTAAGAGCTTAGGTTTTTCATAGGGGTAAGCCACCAAATTTTCAGACGACTCCCTCCACTGCAAGAAAAGCAAGTGGTTACCATAACCGTATTTTTTTGGTGCAAATTTTCTTGACAAACTGGTACAACATGGCTCAAGGTTCCAGGCATGTAAAACACTCTTTATCAATTAAGAACATTTTAGGAGCTCAATTTCTAACATTTAGCCAAGGGGCACTTATACAAGCAGGCACTTCTGAAATTGTGCAATATTTGAGCAACTCAGACCTGCTGGGTAACTCTTTCCAATACATACGGTAAGTTAAGGCATACAACTTAGGGTATGAAGAATGACTACAGATCAGATAAACCACTTATGAGACACAGCTCACAAAGTGGGTTCACTGTGTCTTTCTTACCTTTCTAAGCATGTTATCACTCCTTTCGAATCTACATCTATATCACTCTAGAGCTTAGTAAAGCATAGGCAAAAGAATTATGTTAGAAGACCCATAATTAGACAGTCAGAGATACTGCTTTATGCTCCATTCTTCTTTTCAAAATTGAAGGCCAAAAAATGAAATACAGACCACCAAGAATGGTGTTTCCCAAACTCTATACCTCAAGAAATGTTAATAGGTATTGTGAAAATAAAGGGCTCAAAGGTTAAAAATGTTTGAGGACCATTACATACTATATCCCTTGCTTAGAGATTTACAATATTAGCATATTGAAAGCTCTGAAAAGTCTTGTTTTTAAAAATAAAGAAAAAACACCCCTATGAATTTTGTAAATCCAGCCATTCGCTAAATTTCTTTCACTAGGAACAAGTTAAGAGGGAAACACTTATTAACATCTGAGTGAACACTGTTGGGGGAAACCCTAGAAAGATTTTGCCAAAGGTTTTTAAGGGTGAGATGGCCTACCAGGATAAAAAAAAAAAAAGACACTGATATCATATAAGTCATAACACAGGTAATCTGAACGTATTTGGAAATTCTATTTTTATGACTTTTTTTCCAATTAACTACAAGTTGATTTCATGATCATCCAACGACTACAATCAAGGGCCACGTTAGCGCTGGTACTGAATGAACTTGCCGAGACAATGCAATTAATACTAAGAAAATGTAATGAGCTAATCAGTGAGGAGGCAAAACTCGATTACATGACCAGATTTAGTAAATCCATTGACTTCTGATTTTTGGCAAAGACACTATTGCTGTTTCAAACACGCAAGAATAGGCCCACTGTTTCATCAAAGTTTTCAGCCCACAGGATGCTCTAATTGAGGAAAAGAATCAGTAAGCATAAAATCAGAATTCAAGGGAAAGATGCAAGCATCAATACTGGTATCCCAGAAATTATATAGCAGAACTGGCAAAAGTCACAAAGGAAGTAAGTTACAACCTAAATATAGTTCTCTGGTGTAGTTCACATATCTGGGCATAAGTGTTCTTGCTGTTTCCTTTGTTAATGGCTGCTACAAAAGTTAATTCTGGGTTACTGATGACAACCACATGTCTCATAATAAAAAGTGGGCTAGAAAGTAGAAATAAGATTTCAAGAGAAAGAGGAAAACACAAGGCTATGAGTCCTTATCTTATGTTCCTCCATTCAAACTTATTTTTTCCTGCTCTTGATAAGCACCTCCAAAATCATTCCCAGTCCCACCACCCTTAGGTCCTGAAATATCTAACTTAAGTATTTCATGAATCTTCTGTTTTTCCCTCCACTTTGGGGTTCCTATTTCTAGCTATCTTTCAGAACTTTGACTATTTATGATTCTCAGTGTCACCAGAAAGCAAGCAAGGAAAATAAGTGAAAGTCTCACAAGTTATTCAGCATAAATTATAAATTAATTGTGTCATTCAGAACAACTTTGCTTTCTGTCCAGAACAAATCTAACCAATGTTCTAAGTTATAGATAGATATAGATGTATATAGATCTGTATCTTTTCACTAAGACAACATGAACAAATAAGAACTGCTTAATCTCACCTGATGCTTCATGTAATGATTCATGTAGGGGGTTGCCATTTTACTAACTTTGAGGCAAAATGGACATAGCAAGTTCTTAGTGTTTTCATGTGCTGCTCTAAAATGAGCTTCTACATCAGAAAATGTTGATGATCTAAACTGGCAAACCTAGAAATATAAAGAAGGCTTAGTTTAATTTGAAATTTTATAACTTCTTGCAATTACATCAAAGTAGCAATAACAGGTCATCTGTTTGGAAGAACATGTACTACTAGTACAGCTCTGCCACCTATACAACTAATAATAATCATATTACTGCAAGTAATAAAGATAACATTTGAAAGATATCTTTCAAAGTTTAGGCATATATTCCAAAACACAGTAAGACTCTCTTCTTCTTTTCAAATCTACCACCCCTATCTTGATGCGAATTTTCAAGCTCTGCCAAATCTTGTTCTAAAAGTTTTCCTGCTATATAAAACAGAGTACTCTCTTCTTCAGATTTTAAATAGCATCCATGCTATGCCAGTGTCAATTTATCTTTATCTCACTTCCTTGTTACTGGAAGCCACTTCAAATTCTGGAACACTGATCCCAAAGCATTTAAATCGGTTTTCTATAACTAAGAGATTTTCCTATTTCTCTAGCATATCTATAATCTTCCCTATATGATAACCCACATATTTGTCTTTCTCTAGTAGGGCATTTCCTCATCTAGTGCAGAGGTCAGCAAATACAACCCACAGGCAAAATCTACTCCACCCCTTGCTTATAATGCATGAGTTAATCCCAAGGGGTTTCCACTAATGAAGAGGGTCTTCAATTTTAGCATAGTAACTAATTTTATTTAAATGGCTTTAAAAAAATCAAAAGAACAATACTATTTCATGGCATATGAAAATTAAACAAACACTTAACTACACAATAAAATGTGTGTGTACCTGGCAAACATATGGCATTTCACCAGGTTTATGGGTGTCCTTCATATGTTGTAAAAGAATATGCTCTGTTTCAAATGATAATTCACAGATTTTGCAAATAGCTGAAAGTGGAAAAAAACACATTATACCATTTAAGGATGTGTATAAAAAAGATTCATTTTGTACATCCATAACAACAACAAGTAATAATGATAGTAGAAGTAATAGTGATGTGGTTCTAACAATTTTATAGCTGTTAACTCTGTAATGCTGTTCCAAGGATATATTAGCTTATTTAATTCTCGTAACATCACCGAGGAAGGTACTGTTATTTTTTATTCCTATTTTTCAGATGAGGAACCAGAAGCACAGAAAAATTAAGTAACTTGCTTGAGATCTCACAGTTGTAGTAAAAGGCAAAGTTGGAATCTGAACCAAATCTGTTCGCTTCTCAGACTCTAAATCTTAACTAACTTTGCAGTTACTTTTCGTCTAAAGTGTAAATCAAGACAATTGATTTCAAATTTGAAAACCATGGAATCTGGGTGTTCTAATTTAGTCCCCTACACACAATGCATGTTATGCCAAGGAAGTTTCCACTAATGAATTGTTTATAAGAAAGATTTCAATTTTTTTTTTTTTTTGAGATGGAGTCTCACTCTTGTTGCCCAGGCTGGAGTGTAATGGTACCATCTTGCCTCACCGCAACCTCCGCCTCCTGGGTTCAAGTGATTCTCCTGCCTCAGTCTCCCGAGTAGCTGGGATTACAGGCACGCGCCACCTCGCCTGGCTAATTTTGTATTTTTAGTACAGATGGAGCTTCTCCATGTTGGTCAGGCTGGTCTCTAACGCCTGACCTCAGGTGATTCACTCACCTCGGCCTCCCAGAGTGCTGGGATTACAGTCATGAGCCATTGCGCCTGACCGAGGGACTTCAATTTTAACAATTTTTCCTTCTACTTTTTTTTTTTTTTTTTTTTTTTTTAGAGGCAGGGTCTTACTATGCTGCTCAGGCTGGAGTGCAGTGGCTATTCACAGGTGCAACTGATCACAGCAATCTACAGTACTGAACTCAAGGGCTCAAGTGATCCTCCTGCCTCAGCCTCCTTAGTAGCTGGGAGTATAGGCATGCATCATCACACCTGGCTTTAGTAACACATTTAATCTAAGTTTATAAAAGTTATGATTTTTTTTTCAATTTTGCCCTCAAATTACAAAGTCTACTTCTTATTTTATTTTCTGTCAGAATTTTTAAGGGTTCCTCACAGTTTGGATGATCAAAGTCAGTAATATTCAGGATTCCAAAGAAACTTTCACTTACTAGAAAACTCATGGGGAGTGTGTGTACTCTCAATGTGGCACTGCAGTTGGAAGGGTGTGGGATACTGCCGGTAACAGTGCTGGCAGGTGGTGTGGTTTTCCCAGCTTTCGTTGTTCTGCTTCTCAAGTTCCAAGTGATGTTTCATGTGGTTCATAAACCTATAAACAATTTGCCAATAAGAGCAAAAATTCAGACTTATAACCAAAGAAAAGTCTCTGAACCTAAATTTTAAAAATGTAATTCTATTACTCAAAATAACATCTCTGAGGCCTGAAAGCCCTCTAGAAAAGTGTGTACTTTAAATAATTTATTTTCATTAAGTGGCTCAGTAAGGTTTTTTTCATCTTTGTTTTAAAAATAATCCATTAACGTAGTCGTAAGAAACACCACTAATTCGCTGTAACACTTTATCATTATTTTAGATTTAAAACTTTTTTTTAGCAAAGAAAAATAGCAGGCTTCTTTTCCATACATAAAATACTATTTACATTTTAAAATAAAATACTGAAAGGACGGAAACCCTACCACCAAAAACAGCTACAGGGAATAGACAAATCTTTGAAAGCTTTGAAGGTTTCAGCGCTTCAAAAGACAAACTGCTGGTATATTTTTATTTGTGTCTCGGTTTCTAAATGCATGCAATAGCAATTTTAATGCCTCTAATTACAAGAACCTTTTGTTTTATCTAATTATACTGGCTCACTGTTAGCACAAACTATTCATTTTTCTTAGCAGGCTGTGCCCTTTGTAGCACCGCCTGTTTTTCAGTTTTACCGTCTGCTATTTTAGCTTCTCTAAAAGGCTTCTGAAGAGAAGGAACTATGATGTTCAATGGCAGAGAGTACAATATAAATGGACATACTGTTTTCAAAGGGCTTACTAAAACTTTTTGCTGAATTTCAAAGTAAGCATATTCAATGTAAACAACAATTTTAAAACTGTGTCAACTATTTACAATTATGAATCACTGAAGAAAATAATCTTGAAACAAAGTGATAATGTCATCAACCTAGATAGCAATTATTGTGAAGGTTTGGGTTTTTATCTTTTTTTACACCTCCAAAACACTTCTCTTTGGTTTTGGTAAATGTCTGAAATTTATTTTAAAATTGAAAAATTTGAGCTTTAAATAAGGTTAGTATGGAGGAGGTCATGCTGCATAGTGGTTCTTCTGGTGACATGAAGAAAAGTAAGATTCAAAGTCAGCTAGAAAATGTAAGTTTCTCATGAAACCTCCTAGTTCAATAATAAATGTAGGGAAAAGAAATAATTTCCCCCTAAATTAAAATACATTTTGCCTTTTCTTAAGCTATCTGAAAACAATACAATTAGGTGGATCCTGGAGTCAAACTCTTAAAATACAAGAAGGAACAAAAACTTTCCAACATGATAATCTGCCTCTGTTCTTAGTACAAAGTATTATAATTACTTACTGAGGATGGCACAGCAAAGTAAAGATACTATATTCTTATCTGCCATATTCCAACTTTCAAACAGAAATAAAAATAAAT
>NW_016827593.1:149503-155064 GCF_001698545.2 Rhinopithecus bieti
TTTACTTCTAAGGCCAGATGATATAAAACTATGCTTGGCAATGTATCTAGAAAGATATTCACCAAAATTGTGGCTTCCATTTTTATATATTCTAAAAAAAATTCAAACAATAAACACCTACTATCTTAATAAAGGAATAACTTCAAAAACAAATTGAAAACCTTAAGATCAGGGATGTTTACATATCTAATATTTTTTCTTTATAATTTTTCTTTTTAGATGTAAATATTTAATAATAATTTTTTTCTTGGCCCAAAATCACCCATTTCACATGTGTCAAGATACAGCTTACGTGCTTGCTTATACACTGTTGGTAGGAATGTAAATTAGTTCAGCCCCTGTGGAAACAGTTTGTAGATTTCTCAAATAACTAAAAATCAAACTACCATTTGACCCAGAAATCTCATTACTGGGTATATACCCACTGGGAAATAAATCGTTCCACCAAAAAGACACCTACACTTGTATGTTCATTGCAGCACTCTTCACAATAGCGAAGACATGGAATCAACCTAGGTGCCCATCAACAGGGGATTGGATAAAGAAAATGTGGTACACATACACTATGGAATACCAGACAGCCATAAAAAAGAATGAAATAATGTCCTTTGCAGCAACATGGATGCAGCTGGAGGCCATTATCCTAAATGAATTAACACAGAAACAGAAAACTAAATATCTTATGTTCTTACTTACAAGTGGGAGCTAAACACAGTACACACAGACATAAAGATGGAAACTACACTGAGGTCTCCAAAAGTTGGGAGGGAGGGAAGAGGGCAGAGGCTGAGAAACTTCCTATTGCGTACTATGTTCACTATTGGGGTGACAGGATCAGAAGTCCAAACCTCAGCATCATGCAATATACCCTTGTTAACAAACTTGCGCATGTATCCCCGAATCTACAATAATTAAAAAAAAAAAAAAATAGCTCAGGCCGGGCATGGTGGCTCATGCCTATAATCCCAGCACTTTGGGAGGCTGAGACAGGCAGATCATGAGGTCAGGAGTTCGAGACCAGCCTGGCTAATATGGTGAAACTCCGTCTCTATTAAAAATACAAAAAAATTAGCCGGGCATGGTGGCACGTGCCTGTAGTCCCAGCTACTCAGGAGGCTGAGGCAGAAGAATTGCTTGAACCCAGAAGGCAGGGGTTGCAGTGAGCTGAGGTCGCGCCACTGCACTCCAGTCTGGGTGACAGAGCGAGACTCTGCCTCAAAAAAAAAAAAAAAAAAGCTTAAAAGGCAGTTTTATACGCCATTATGTATAAACTTGATTATAAAATAACACAGTAATATTTAAGTGAAGCCTGGTTGGAACCAGACTTTGAGCACAGCTAACCTGCTATTCTTCAGACTTAACATGCTAGAAAATGTGTGGAACACAAAGAAAGAAGCATCAGTTACATTTTGAGTATCTCAACATATTCTATCTAGAATGCCTAAATATCTGAAGGGGAAATCTACCTCATGAATAAAATCAAGACATCATATAAACTGATCCTAATGTGGAATACTTTCATACAAAAGCCTTTTTTATTCAATGAGATAAAACTAATTTATTTATTGGGTATATTTTACAGTTGTAGAATTTCTCTAGAAGAATTCTCTAAGAATAACTGGAGAAAAAAATAGGAGAAACTGTATCTGAGAAAGCGTTAAAATCCAAAATATATGAGAAACTCCTACAACTCAATAGCAAAAAACCAAATACACTAATTTAAAAATGGACACAGGAATTGAATAGACAAAAGATGACACACGAGTAGCCAACACATATGTGCAAAAGTGCTCAACATCACTAATCAGTAGGGAAATGCAAACCAAAACTACAATGAGCTATCCCCCTCACACCTATTAGAACAGCTACATCAAAAAGATAAAAGATAAGTGTTGGTAAGAATGTGGAAAAACGGGAACCATTTCACACTGTTGATGGGAATTTTATTGGTGCAGTCACTATGGAAGACATGGGAGGTTTCTCAAAAAGTTAAAAATAGAACTACTATATGATTCAGTAATCCTACTTCTGTGTATACGCCCAAAGGAACTGAAATCGGAATCCCAATGAGACATCTGTACTCCCATGTTCATTGCAGGGTTATTCATAATAGCCAAGACATGAAAGCAATCTAAACGTCTATTAATATACAAATGGATAAAGAAGATGTGGTATATATATACACACATAGAAATGGAATATTATTCACCCGTAAAAACAGAAGGAAATCTTATTTGCACCAACATGTATGGATCTGGAAAACATGCTAAGGAAAACAAGCCAGTCACAGACAAATATTACATGATTTCTGTTACATGAGGAATCTAAAATAGTCAAACTCATAGATGCAGAGGGTGGAATTGTGATTGCCAGGGGCTAGAGGGAGGGCAAAATAGGAAGGTATTAGTCAAACGGTACATAGGTTCAGTTATTCAAGATGAGTAAGTCCTAGAGATCTACTATATAGAACAGTGCATATAGTTAACAATACTGCATTACATACTTAAAAACTTTGGCTGGGTGCAGTGGCTCACTCCTGTAATCCCAGCACTTTGGGAGGCCAAGGCGGGCAGATCACCTGAGATTGGGAGTTCGAGACCAGCCTGACCAACATGGAGAAAGCCCATCTCTACTAAAAATACAAAATCAGCTGGGTGTGGTGGTACATGCCTATAATCCCAGTTACTCAGGAAGCTGAGGAGGGAGAATTGCTTGAACCCAGAAGGTGGAGGTTGTGGTGAGCTGAGATTGCGCTATTGCACTCTAGCCTGGGCAACAAGAGCAAAACTCCGTCTCAAAAAAAAAAAGAAAAAAAAAAAAAAAAAAAAAAAATCTGCTAAAAGCGTAGATTTCCTATTGTGTTCATATCACAAAAAGGTAATAGAGGGTAGGAGGAAACTTTTGAAGGTGATGGTTATGTTTATGACACAAACTGTTATGTTTTCATGGATGTATACTTAGCTCCAAATTCATCGAGTTGTATACATTAAATACAGATTTGTATAGGTCAATCATATCTCAATAAAATGTTACAAAAATACAAGACTACATACTAAAGAAATACTAAATAAAGTGTTAAATAAAGACAAGACTACATACTAAAACAAGTTAGAGTGGAAAACAAAAGAAAAAACTTCCCTAAAATCACAAAGTGAAAGACTCAAAAAAAAAAAGGACAAAGAAGCATTATAAAACATTGTGACAAAACTAAGACAAAACCTATCAGACCAGTTAAATTTCTCCTACCAATGAATATACATGGGTTTAACTCCACTTCTAAAAGAAAAGTTTTCATATAGGATCACAAAAGAAAAAACAACTCTGGTGAAAGCAAGAAAGAAGAAAAACAAAGTGATTTGGGAGGGTTGAAAGTAAAAGGATAAGCAAAGAATAAAACAGGCAGGTGGAAACAATAAGAAAGCAAGGGTTGTGAGCCTGATACCAAACAAACAGCATTAAACAGACAAAAAGGACACTATAAAAATGCTAAAGGGTGCACTCACAATGAATCATAAAAGATGGATACATCTATGTCCTAAAGAACACCACCATGAAACAGAATTGGAAGATACCATGGGAAAATAGTGGTAATGTGAGACTTGGATTCCCCTTTCCCAAACACACTCAGGGAGGTGGAAATAGCAAAAGACTCAATACAGTCTTGCATCAGAGTAAAGACGTTTGTATTTGGAATTTTAGAATTCCTTTTTTGTAAAATGCCAAATTTTAATAAAAATTTGCCAATCTTTGAAATAGTGAACAATTCCTTNTCCTGTCATTTACATTGGGCATGCAAAGAGAATACAGACCATCTTTATACACACATAACAGAATACTGTAATATCTACTAAAATATTTTAAGTGGAGTGTTACCTTAATCCCATACTCCATTAGTACTGTGAAAATTACCTAAAACCTAATTTCAAGAGCTTCCTATATTAATAGAAAGCTAGAATTCATTTATAACTATATAAACCACATTATGGATTGAGTTAAAACTATCATTTCATATGAAATGCTCCATCATTAGAAATTTATTTGAGTGTTGAAAATTAAAACGTAAGACTAAGGTTTTCATAGGGTAATGTCACATGCATATGTCACCATGGGCAAAAACAAGCTTTTCTTAGGGTAATGTGACATGCATATGTCACCATGGGCAAAAAATAAGCTAAACAAAAGGAGCTTTTACTTTACACAACAGATTAAGCACCTAATAAAACACCTGCTTTACAGGAAGTTTGAAGAATGGCATAATTTAGTCAATAAAATATTCCAATTTGTACATTATTTTCATTTAAAATTAAAATGCAGGCCAGATGCGGTGGCTCACATCTGTAATCCCAGCACTTTGGGAGGCTGAGGCCAGTGGATCCACTTGATGCCAGGAGTTCGAGACCAGTCTGGCCAACATGGCAAAACCCCGTCTCTACTAAAAAAAAAAAAATTAGCCTGGCACGGTGGCGCCATGTGTAATCCCAGCTACTCGGGAGGCTGAGGCAGGAGAACTGCTTGAACTGGAGAGGCAAAGGCTGCAGGGAGCCAAGATTGTGCCACTGCACTCCAGCCTGGGCGACAGAGCAAGACTCTGTCTCAAATAAATAAATAAACAAACAAACAAACAAAAATAAAATACAATATGCATACACTGTAGTGCATATGAACTTAATTTAAAAATTTAAATTGATACATAATGTTTGTAAATTATCATGGGGTACATGTGATGTTTTGTTAAGTGCACAGAACATGTAATGATCAAATCAGGATGTCTGAGGTATCCATCACCTCGAGTATTTACCATGTCTCTGCGTTGGCAGCATCTTACTCTCTCCTAGCAATTTTTCACTCTACTTTGCACCAAACATTAGAACTTATTCCTCCTATGTAACTGTATCTTTGTGCATAATAACCAACCTCTCTTCCTCTTCCCCTACCCCTCCACACATACCCTTCCCAGCCTCTGGCAACTATTGTTCTACTCTCTACACCTCTGGAAGATCAACTTTTTTAGCTCTCACATATGAGTGAAAACATCCATTTGTCTTTCTATGCTTGGCTTATTTCACTTAACATAATGGCCTTCAGTTCTATCCATAACTTAATTTAAAAAATTTCATCATTGGAAAGGACTTTAAAATCTTATATAATCATTGTGAATATCAATTTTAACTTAAGTTATATGGAAATGCCAATATGAGAAGGTTTCTTATCTAAATATCTGGATAAACCAGTATTTACTGTATATTAATTTTTAATATTTTCAAGGATCTATGAACATTTTTAACAACCGAATTTTGAAAAAAGTTTTACCTTCATGTGGTATTTCAAAGGATCCAAAAGATTGAACTGAACATTGCACTTAGGACAAGCTCTTAGGTAATGTGCTCCAGCATCATATGGAGATGAGGTATTTGTACCTACAATAAAATAAGGACTTTTAAGACTCAAATTCATCTTTTTAAAACCTTAAATGACCACTAATAATGGTTTTAAAATTCATCACCATTTCTAAAATGTATGTATAAATAATATTTTTTTTTACATGCCAGATTTCATGTTTA